>NC_056745.1:1346266958-1346289458 GCF_019279795.1 Protopterus annectens
CATACCTCTCAAACTCTTAGCACAATAAATCTGGATAAAGTCATAAATAATGGGGGGACAAAGACCTAAAATATGGACAAATGTTATATATTGCTCTTATAAACTTAGAAAGTTGCTAGAATAAAGGGATTTGTGTAAACATGCACTTTCTGAAGGATATGAAGTCTGAAATTCAAATGAGTGTCATTATTTAATGACTTCAGTCCTCAATGATTTTCCAGAAATCTAAAAATTTTAGGCAGGAAGGACTAAAACTATGAGGCAAAAATCTGGACATTCTGTGAAAATCTGGACATTGAGATGTATGCTGTATAGCATTCTGAGATCATAACTCTTTGGCCTGCCAAGTTTGCAAAGAGCTTAACTAGGTGACATACAAAATATATAGGAACAAGATGTTGGCACACCTAATGAAGAAAGCATTCTTTGTTAAGGGGGCCTATGCTGAATCCTCCTCAAACTCTGGTTGGTTAGAGGTTAACTAGCATCATAGCTTTGTGTGGGAAAAACCAATAAAACAACTGAAAGGCATGATAAAAACAATGTCAATATTAGCACTGAAACCTTTAATGAAGTTGGCACCCATCTCGTCTTGGTCACTAGTGCTGTTCTGTTCCTTTATTCTCACATCTTTTTGTCCTCTGGTGTCAAGCTTAACCAATATTGAGGTTCTGGATACTGACATACTCCCTGTTTCTAGAGAGGTTACAGACATTTTTCTATTGGTGAAGCTTTCTTTGTAGTTTTCCTGAAGCTCTACGTCCATAAATTGGGCTAAAAGGAGATAGGAAAAGCTCTTGTGGAGATTAGAAAGGAAGCTCTTGTCACAGAGTCTCCCATCTTCTCAGCTAAGCAGTACCAGAAGAGTTTTTACAGAGCAAAACATTTTTGTTTTACTCCAATAAATTTGCCACATCATTTGGTGACACAAAACACTGCATCATCACCAGTACAACATCCAGTGCCCAGGCCTCCTTTTTCAGAGAGTGTCTTTAAAACACCTTTACATTTTGACAGGTTAAGGGACCTAATGTTGACACCCCATCAGCCTAGGTACTCACCATTAATTGCTCTGGTATCATTCCCAGCACCAGCCCAGTATACACCACTGTTTAGACAGAGCCTACAGTGAAGTTGGCTTATTTGGATTACCCAGTGTTGCTGTCTCAGCCATCTCCTACAACATCTTCTAAGACTCTACATTGCTGACTCCTGTCCCATTGGCACTGATGGCCTAGTACACATCTCAGTAGACATAATCAGAGCTGGCATCAGCAGGGCTGGTATCTGTGCAACCAGTACTGGGTGCACCCCATGACAGTGCTGAAAGAACAACCACTGCCAACAAATATGTTGTAGCAGGTCCAGCAGTCCCTACATATAGCTGATGGACATGCTGAATATTTTTAGGCCATGCCATAGGCATCCCATAGATGCCCTTGTGCAGCTTCCTCAGGTGGACATTCTGAAACATGAAAACAAGGTGGCATGCAAGAAGCCTGACATGATGGCCCCAATACCTAAGAGATCAGATTAGATTTGCAGATGTCCAGAGATTGGTCATTCTGGTCAAAAACTCTGAAGCTAGATGACCCCATTATACAAACAACAGCCCTAAAGAGGATTCCTGCTCCCCAAGAGTCCTTATGTCCATCTGGTGGACAAGGAGTCCAGATTGATGGACAGAGCTGGAAAGTACGTTTGTGTCCTTCACCCTTTTGAGGATGCTCAACTGTTGCACTCAAATGGTGTAATACAAGATGGAGGTTACTGGCAAAATGCTCCGTATGATTGAGAAGTTACAGTATAAGAAACAAAAAGAAAAAGCTCAGAACTCAGAGCCCAGACCTTTATCTCCTCTAACCTCACAAACTACACAGTCTATATTATATGCCACATGGCTGAGCATTCAAATAGAGCCATGGCTGAAGGCATTGCAGGCACCAGCATGTGCAGCTCTGGTTTACCAATTTTTGGTGGACACCAACATTTCCCTCATAGAGATCCCCTTTGCAGAGCTTCTCCTGTTTAATAACAAGATTAGTAGGTGCATTAAAGAAACAAAAAAAAAAAAAACAAGATAAAATCCTCATGGATGTGGGTGTTAAGTGGTAGCATTGTTCAACAAGAGGCAAAGGAGCCAGTGTTGGATGTGGTTCTGGTGGAGCATCACAGTAAGGTCACCAGGGGGAGTGGAAGAAGAAGCCAGAATAAAGGCTACTTGCAAAGTTATCAGGAAACCAGATGCAGAGATGTCTACTGCTCCCCGGGATGCTGCCAGGGAACATTTGTCTCTCCTCAGGGAGAATCACTTGGGACAAGTGGATTAGGGACATAATAACCAGAGGTTACAATATATCCTTCATGATACTTTCCAAAATATCAGAGTCCCTGTCAGCTGCCCCATCCCATCAGAGAAAAGAGGCAGAATATGTGATCAAACAGCGAGTTAAATATTACTTCTCAAAAATCATCTGTCATCAATGTACACTTACAAATCTCCTCACTTTTAAGACCAACCTCAAACTTCATATAAATCACACTAGAATTTGCAAATGTCCTGAATCTCCAGGTTATACCCAAATACTCATGATTTCCTTCTCTCACCTAATAAACCATTTCTTTTCAACTGGCTCTTTATGTTTCACTGGAGTGAGTTTATTGCACTCCTCCCATGAGAAATATATGCACTTCTGTTACCTTATTACAAATCAGTATGATTATACATGCATATCACATTAGTTTGGCTGCCAAACTTTGATCCTGTTTACTGCTTAGTGATGTTATTACATTTTTGCTGATAACTTCCTGCTTCAGTGATGTTCTCTAATATGCACATGTTAGAACGTACTCCACTTTATACCTTTGTGTGATATTTCCTGTTTATTAAATTTTAACAAATTTCAGTATTTTATACATATTTCTTTAGAACATGTTTAAACTTTGTTATATTGCACATCTACCATTTCTTAGAGCTTTCCTCCTGGGCCTCCTCTGAAAATGAGCATTGTACTTATGTGGACATTCCTGGTAAACAAAAGCAAATGAATAAATAAATAATACCGTTGGGTGGCAAAAACGATGAACAACCTGTGCTCATTCTTAATCTAATTGTCTTAAATTAATGTGTACCAAGCCAAAAGTTTATAATTGTCTTGATGCAGACAGTTAGCCCATGCCCAGCAGTGGATGAGCTGTTTGTAAATTCAGACAGTACACATAAAAATATGCCGGTGTCAGTAAAGAATCTGTGCTTTTGGCTAGCAGCTAATCACAACCAGTTCAGGTGCCTGCCATTTGGTCTGACCTTATTCCCAAAGTACATGACAGTAGTACCAGTGCAACAGAGGCTATTTGAGACCATGATTTTCCAACACATGGATGATTGTCTCTTTGCTACTGCCTCCAAAGACAAGCTGGAAATCCCATTTTCTGATTAGACTGTTCTGTTGCTTGGGCATTATGGACAACGTAGCCATGTTGCAACTTAGACCTACCCAGTGCACCACCTTTTTATGGTGTACCTTGGATACCCATGTTTTAAAATCCTTCTTACCCAAAGAAAAATTGCAGTTTTTCCAAGCCACTTTAGAACATTTAGTGCAGTAACATGAAGGCATAGTAGAGTAGTCCTGAAATGTTTGGGCTGCATTGTGGTGGCCATCCACATGGCACCCCATGATCCTTTGCATATGTGACTCTTGCAGCGAGTACTGTGCATTTGGTGGTGTCAACATACACAACATACACAGCATACAGCTCATTGCTTTGACACAATCTTATAGGATGGTTGAATGTCTCCATTCTTAAGTGTGACAAACCTTTCCACATCCCTACCCTGATTTACTTGGTCACAAGAATGAATCTACCATAGAGTGAAGGGGCACTTCAGGGGAAGATGGCTCAAGACTCTTGATCTCACCAGGAATAATAACTGCATATCAGTGTGCTGGAACTATATGCAGTGCTCTCTTCCACACAAGCCTTCCAGTATTATGTGCCCAGGGCCCATTGGCTGCCCATATAGACCACATAGCTGTAGACTGAAGATGCCCTTGGTGAAACCATAGTCTGTAGTTTGCTTTATATTAAGCCAATAAATAATCTCACATTTATATTCCCACACTGAATTGTTCTTTTTTTGGTTTATATAATAGCACAATATTGTTGAAAATGATATCAACAGCTGACAGATATGAGCCTTAGAAGCAAAAATGTCTTTACTAAACAAAATACGTTTTCCAGAAGAAAAACAAGATGGAGCTACTTTATTCTTAAATCAATCAAAACAACCACTACTCTTTCCGTTTAATAAATAAATAAATAAAAGACCTTTGCATCAGTCTGTTCTTTTCTTTGATATTTAGTCACAGTTTCAAAGTATGTAAGCAGCCAAAATTTAACACAAAATCATACAATATGTAGCCTTCCAATAGGCTAGAATAAAAAAGAACAAAAACTTACTGGTTGAGGTAATTTCCATTAAAGAACAGTCCCAGTTTATAGCTAGGACTGTCACTGCACCACAGAACTCAAAGCAGCATGCATGCATTTTAAACGGGTTCCTATTAGAACTCCGAATGCTTGAAATTTCGAATGTCATATGGTCGACACCATATGATCGACATTTCAAGAGTTCAAAGGTTAAACGTAATGGCACTGTTTGGTGCAGAATGGGAGAATTTCCCTTTTCTGCACTGAAGTGCAGTCTCAGAGTTGGTATATTTAAGTAGGTGGGTGTGGGGAGTGCAGGGTGGCTTGCCCCACTGCCTGCACTGTTAAGGTAAGTTTTTTTTGTTTTTTTTGTTTTATTATATATTCAAACTTTTAAACTTTGATCATATGTTGCCGAACATATGGGATTCGAAGTTTTGAAAGTTCAAATATATAATATAGACCCGTTTGAACAGATGCCATGATTGTATTTCCTTTCTGCAGCTCTCATAGTTTCATAGGTTTATAGGTATATATATATATATATATATATATATATATATATATATATATATATATATATATATATATATATATATATAGATATATATATGTATACATATATATATATATATATATTAGGGTAATGACCACCAGGGCATCTATAAGCCTAGCCATACAATCCAACCAATTGTGTCCCTATGTTTCATTGTTATTTATTAGTAGGGGGTATGTTAGTTAGAAAGTTTCTAGAGGTTATGTGGGGGGTATGGTAGTTTGGGCATTATTGTCTGCTTCTGTCTATCAGAGATATGGGGACCAGACAGGGAGTGACTTCTTGATTTCCCATCCATTGGTCAAGGTTACATTTAAATAGGATAATGGACTCTGCTTCACATGGATGGGAAGCCTGTTCCAGAGCATAGGGATCCTCTGCGACACATATTCATCTTACCAACATGTCTTATTTATGTCACAAGCAAAATTTAAATCCTTGGATCTGGTGGTTCTGGTGCTGCTCATTTTGTGGATGTGCAAAAGGTCCA
Organism: Protopterus annectens; assembly: GCF_019279795.1. Taxonomy (NCBI): domain Eukaryota; kingdom Metazoa; phylum Chordata; order Ceratodontiformes; family Protopteridae; genus Protopterus; species Protopterus annectens. Next base: position 1,346,272,439 of record NC_056745.1, read on the forward strand.
TCATTGCTGGATATGAGGATACCTTGTATACTAGGCATAGATCGCCTCTCAGTACCTTATATTGTAGAGACAGAGCTTTAAGATGATCCATATAGAACAATGCATTTATACCCAGGATTTTCCTTGTAAGGAACATTAATTGGCATTTCACATGTTGCAAATGTGTGGTCAGATACGTTCCGAAGAGGGTATTATACTGAATGATGGGTCTGATAAGGGCCAAATAAAGTCCCACAATGACTTCCTTGGACCTGGATGTCATACCCTTACTTGTAAGTTGGGCAACGTAGAATGATTTCCTTACTACCTTGTCCACATGTTGGTCAAAGGCCAGATTACTGTCTACATATATTCCCAGATCCCTGACTACCAGGTCAGCTCTTAAGAGTGTCTTATTGATGGAGTAATTAGCTTGGGTGACATTTTTCCCAAAAGGCACTATAATGCATTTTTTAGCATTGAGTTTTAGTCCATGACTTTGGAACCAGTCATTGTCTGTGTTAGATCCTCTTGTAAGATGTTTGTGTCATGAGTGGAATCTATGTTAGCTCGCAATTTACAGTCATCTGTGAACTTGGTCAGCTAAAGGCCCTTGATATTACCCTTTACCTCCAAAAATTGATGCCAGATAGCAGCGGTCTGAGCATGGAGCCCTGAATTACACCACTGGAGACCAATCTCTTAGTGGAGGTGACATCACCAGTCCTGACTTTCTGGGTCCTGTCTATGAGCCAAATGGCAATCCAGCAAGTTATGTAGTGGTTTATGCCCAGTTTGGTGAGTTTGTCAACTATACCTGAGTGGGATATTGTAGTGAATGCCTTAGCCAGGTCCAGGTAGGTGGTATGCACTGTTTTCCCCTCATCCATTGTCTTGGTGATCTTCTCAAAGAAGGTTACCAGGTTTAGTAGGCATGACCTTCCCTTGATAAGGCCAAACTGGGTTGTGTCTGGTGTCTGAAGTTTGCCTATGTCTTTGTTAATGATTTCCATGATAATTCATTGCATGGCTTTGCATAGTAGACTAGTCAGACTAATGGGTCTGCAGTTTCTAGGGTCGGTTGATAGTACACCCTTGTGAAGTGGGATAACCGTTGTAGTCCTCCATTCTCATGGTACAAAGCCTATTTTGAGACTATAGTTAAAAAGTGGTTAAAGTGATCTTGATAGGTCATGTTTCAAGCTATTTATCAGGTATCCCTGGTCATTGTTGGAGCCCATTGAGATTTTTTGGCCTTAATGAGTGCCACCAGGATCTGTTCCCTGTTAGTAGTTGGGGAGGTGTTATGCTAGTAGGTATTTCATGGGGGGAAGCAAGGGGGGGGGGTGGGGTGAAGTATGAGCTGAATTTGTTAGCCAGCAAATTTGCTATGTCACTCTGCTCAGTGAAGGTGTCACTACTGATCACCAGTTTGGCACACTAATGTGTCTGCTTTTGAGGTTTCAGACGCAGTTGTAGAAGGTATTTTGGTTGTCTTTTGCATGTGAAGCTAACTTGACCTCATAATTGGCCTTGTTGGACTTAATTAGTCATCTTAGTTTCCTATTTAGTTTAAGTAGATATCTTCCATCATTATGGGAGTTGCACTTCTTGGTTTTAGCCATGACTTTTTTCCTGTTATATACCCTATTTAGGTTAGTATTCCACCAGGGCAGTTTGTTTTCAGTTTGTTTTTGGCTTACTTCTAGTAGGTACAGCAGCCCCTATACAGCCATTTACATGGTTGTACTGGATCAGTGAACACTTCTGCATGGGTTGCTGTGAACTTGGGGTTGTAAGGGACATTGAATTTCGACAAACTATTTTGACAGACTATCACTTAATAGGATGTAGTTTTCTTTGGAATAGTTCCTAACTGTTACAAAGTTTTCTGGAGTTATGGAGTTGATTTTATTTTGAAGTAGACAGTGTTGTGGTCCTACCTCAGCAATGAGGACATGACACTTGGGGGGGCTGCAGTGCACGCCCATATTATTGAGTACCAGGTCCAGTATATTTGAACCTTTGGTGAGTGTGCACATTATCTGGTCAAGGGTATGTGTTAATAAAGTCCAGGAATCATTGTGCCTACGAGTTTGAGGCAGTGTGTTTCCCAGTCTATAGAGGGTTCGTTAAAATCTCCCATGACTGGGGTATTTAGTTTAATGGTGAGTGACTCCAGTAAGTCTAGGTATGAGCAATGGGATAGTATGGACATAGAGAGTGACCTATAGCTTGCTAAGATATGGTAAGGGACTTTGTGTATGGTGGTTTGCACGTGGATACATTCCAGGGCATTATCCTATTTAATCAATGCAGAGATATGCTTGTTGCTAATATAGGTGGAGATACCTCCACATTTTGCCCCTGTGTGTGTGGCTGATGGTGTAAATGTGTGGAAGGCACTGAATCCTTGAACCAACAGAGTACTTTCTGTGGATTTAAACAATGTCTTGGTAATGGCACAGAGGTCTATATTCCCCAGAGTGAGGAGAGCTTGTAGGGTGTATAGTTTCTTCTTTAGGCTCCTAGCATTGAGCAGTAACACTTTTATGTTTCTTTCGGGTTTATTTACTATGTTATTAGGTTTGTCAATCTGGCATTGCCTACAAAAGGCTGCAAGTGGAGGATAACATTTACAGGTGCAGACCATCCTTTGTAAAGCAACGTGGTTTGTTACCCATGTCCTCCCATGCTGACAAATATTGAATCCACCACGAAAGACACCAGAAACTAAGCCAATTATTGAAGTCAATCCTCTTTAGTTCATACTGCAGCATCATCCTTGGTGAAGGCAAAATGCTGCTCTGTGCAAGGCACATACCTGCATGAAACACATATTCATAGAGATCAACAATGTCTCTCTTCATATATTCCAGGGAGGTATGTGGCGGGTCATTAACACCCACATGGACTATGGTACAATCATTCTGATATCTGTGGTGTAGTGACTTGAGTGCATGCTTAACTTGGTGGATCCTGTTTCCAGATATGAAACTAACAATTATATTCTCCTTGTTCAGTCTGGTGAGTGGGCATCTGTGTGTCATGCAATGGAGTCCCTTATGATAAGGGTCCTGGGTAATGTGTTGGCTTGCCTTGGAGCTTCAGTGGGTGTAGGCATATGTGTGGCATTTGGTGTTGGTTTTGCTGAGTACTTTAGAGATTGCTGTTGATAAGTATTGCCATTTATAAGCTTGGTGGGTCTTTTAGGTTTGAGGAGATTGCTTTTTAGTACCTCAACATGGGTTGGTCTACATGTGTAGTGGACACTACGTGTGATAGATGTAGTATGTGTGTTCTTGACAGTCTTGTTTGTATGCAAGATTTTTGCCTCCAGTGAAATTGTGTATGTACATCTCACGCATACTGTGATTGCTTCTTTAAGGATTAAATGGTTATCTGTAAACATGAGACAATTGCTATATTGTCCCAGGATTACCATATCTACCAAGTTGTCTACTAAGATGTTTGGAAATTGCATGTCCATGTTGTCCAGACATGTATTTGATTGGGCTGCTGTAGGTCATGGACTGGGTTATACAGAGGTCTCCACGGGTGGTCTCTGGGTTTTGGCAGTAGATCTGGTTAGATTGTGCTAAGATTTGATAGTAGTGTTACTTAATGTGCAAACCAGTTGTTGTTAGCTTGTCTCCATGCCATTACTTTGTTTTAGCCACACTAAATTACATGTTTCAGTTCTAAGAGAGGTTTTATAGATAAAATTTACTTTCTGGATGTTTGCGGCTGTACAGGGCACTGCTAACCTCTTGGTGTAATAACACCAAGAAAGATTGCTTGTAAGTGTAATGGTACAACAAAACAACTTCAAGAAATTACCTTGACAAGGCATTGTCAAGTATCAGGGACCTTTAGAATGACTGAAAGGCAAAATCAACAAATAAAGCAAAAAACAAAGAAGTAACACTCTAAATAGTTAACTGAAATGCAAAGCCATAAAATAAATCTCTTAACAGTCAAGGATGGAGCAGGATAAACTCAGGACCCTCTCAGAGTGTGGCAACAGTGCCAAACAGGTCAGAGCTCTGGGAAAATGAGCATAAGACATGTTGTAGTAAGTGAGGTTTACTCAAGTGTAATACTGGTTTGCTTGAGGGGACTTAGTATTATGAATATATAGAAACAATGGGTGGGCAAGTGCTTAAATAGGTTACACAACAGACAGTAGAAAGAGGGGAGGGAGGAAGGGAGGGACTTTTGAAGTCAGATTACCATAAGGGGTGGAAACCAGAGACACAGTCTTTTAAAACCACAGTATGAGAAAAATGGGAGAGATGGGGAAAATTTCAAACTGGAGCTCGAGTCCAATGGTTAGAATTTCAGAAATGTTTTGCTTAATGTCCCAGTGGGGGGAGGAGCAGACTCAAAGAACAGGAGAAAAACAGCAGCAAGGTAAACAGAAAGGCACCGGAATACAACTTTAAGCAGTGATATCTAGCTGCAAGAAGTACTGAAGCACAAATCCTAGAGCAAAATATATAATACTGCTACTACTGCAGATACTGAGAACCCTTTCTACTTTCTGAATTTCACTAGACAAAAACAGATTCTCTTTGCCTCCAACTTCCACTAATTAAAAAAAAAACATTCTCTTTAGACAGTGCCTTTTTTGGCTTTGTTGAAGTGTCTTAATTCACTGGCTGATTTGCACATGAATGGGCATGGCCAGGTTGATTGACAAGCAGAAAGCCGGTGGTGTAGTATGCAAATGTGTCATGACTGGCATGGCATGCAGATTTGCTAGTGACCTCATGCATATATTGCTTCGTGATTATCACATACAAGGTGTGCTGCAAGTCTATACTTCCAACAGTTTCTACTGTAGTTATTGTAGTGTATGTGTAATACAAATATTCACATATAGTATGTATATAAAATAGTTCTGCCAAACTGCCAAAGGAAATCATCTACAAATGTATTAGAAAAATGCTTACACCGCACCTTTTTTCTGCAAATCGATGATTCTATTGTAGTTGACTGAAACTTGTTCATTAAATGTTTCACATATTTGTCAGGTTAAATAGTAACATTCAGTTGCATTTCTTGCAGACATGTTAACTGACAAATATTTAGTAGTGGCAATAGCGTATATTGGGAATAACAAGTAGTTAATAATCTCGACTGCTATAAGTAAAAGCATCTACAGTTACACAATATGCACCTTGAGATCTCCTTTCAAAAAAAGCTTTATCTCAAGATTTGTTTCCAAGGGGTGAAGTATGGAGTGTGTTATGCGGTAGGGTGTGCTCTCGTTTTCTTCAGTGCTTGCATATTCGTTCTCAGGACTTATATTCCTTTATATGATTATATAGTTCCCTCTGGTACAGGCATGACCTGTGATCTCATAGTTCAAGTATATTAACAATCAGAAAACAAGCAAACGCAGATGGGGGAAAATACAGGGAAAATGGGTTTAGGATGTTACTAATAAACAAATGCTGGTGTTGCTCACATGTAGGGAAGCTGTGAGCCCATGCTCTACTGCACTGAAGACAACTGCGTCAAGAGCCAAATCCGAGAACCAAGCAGTATGACTGTCACAACATAACAATGAAAATGACAAAGTTAAGTTCACAATTAAAGTTATGGGGAAAAGAGGAAATCTTTTATAAAAAAACAAGTGCACGTCAGTGCTGATGTGATTTATAGTACTGTAAGTGCCAACTTGCTTCTCATCACGCTGGCTTAGCTTGTGCTTCATTACCAACTTTGTTAAGTATAAAATGTAATGAAGCTGTGCACAGTATTTGATAGATTCTTTAAAACAATTATTAAGGAATATTGAGTAACTTTTTTCAGCTTTAAATCTGCATGAGTCTGCTCAGTTATTTTCTTGATTTTTCAGATTATCATTGGATATGTGTAATATTTTCCCCGACAACATTTCTGTTTTACTGGTACAAATTTTTGTTCATTGATAACTTAAATTTTAACACAACACTACAATACATTACAATACACCATATAGACAGTTGCTCAATAATTTTGCATAGGAGGTCATTAAGACATTCAGAAAGGTATTGTAATTTCATTTTGCTCCTTAGTTTTTGGAGTGAGGGTGTTGACTTACCTGTTGTACAAAGACAGTAGGAGTTTTTGCATTCAGTAATGATTGATGTTCATATTGATCACTGCTGCAGTTGTGTTAGCTATATGGGGTTATATCCAGCAAATAATACGACAGCCGGTAAGCTCCAAACCTTTAGGGCACCTTCTTTGAATCTTCAAAGACTATACATGTCAGCAGTATGTGCTTGCTGATCCCAATGAATATTCATGCAGATGACAAACACAGGGAAATGTTTATTCATGAATGTTCTGTATTGTCAGCCTGCTCCTGGGTGTTGGGTGGGATTTGCTGGTGCAGCTTGCTACTGCACATCTCGTGGGTTAAAACACTTCAACAAAGCCCCTTTTTCCCTGTTTAAACTGGATTCACTGAACTTTCCATAAGCAAAACTCCCATTATAACAGCAAGCCTCTTCTGATTAGTAAACACTCCGTCTCTGAACTGAATTCAGTCCCCTTGTAAACTTGCGCTTGTGCATGCGTGTGTGTGTGTGTGTGTGTGTGTGTGTGTGTGTGTGTGTGTGTGTGTGTGTATGTGTGCTGTGCATGTGTGGGGGGCATGTATGGGCATCTTCCACCCAGCTTAAAGCTAGGGTCAGAGCTTTGCAGAGTTAGATCTGCATTCATCTTGATAAACCCTTTCAGGGTCGGGAACAAACTGATAGTTGAAATATATGCACTCAGTGACCCAATCATTTGATTTATCACTAAATATATATATATTCTGCTGAGGAATGATAAGGTTGATTGAATGCTTGTGTCATCTTTTCTTACCAGATTAAAAAAAGGATTTGTGGTCAGTAATGACAATCTTGGCTAGCACTGTTGCACTGCCTGTACATATAAAACTCTTTACCATTAAATAAGTTGGCTTCTAAAGTATAGAACACACATTTAATCACATTTATCAATTATTCTAAAACTTGCAGTATTGATAAGGTTCTTTAAATATGAACTACTGGCTGCTTAAGTCAAAACTATTTTGTACCTACAGTGAGAAATGGAGTTACTCTGATGTTACACTTGCTTTTCTTTAACTTGAAGTTACATTGTCTCAGTCTGTTGAACAACTGCATAGGCCTTTTGGCATGCCGTTCTGTGATCTCCTACTATAACAGAAGATTATCAGTTATATTCACAGCACCTTCCAAACCCTTATTTGTGCAAAAGCTCCCTCAAACACAAGAAGCACAAATGGAAGCCTTAATAATGTGTATTTCTCAATAGTGAATTTAAAAGTATCATAGGATATTAGGATCACAGGAAGTTACTAGGCTTTGGGCCCTGAGTGCCTTATAAGCCTAGCCAAGAGTTTAGTCCATGCATAGACAAATCTAGAGATTACCATTTTGTAGTCCTTGTCTGATGTCTCTAAATCTACTCTCCTCCCCCTCTCTCAGTGTATCAACTCCCAGTTAATCTTATCTTTGTTATATGTTTGTGCATTTGTCTCTGCAACATACCCTCATTTTCTTGCTATTATTTCATCTTCCCTTATTTCTTCCTTATCTTACAAATTTTCCACAAAATTATTTTCCCTTCCATTCCCTCTCACATCCTGTGCTTTTCTTATCTGTGCCTCTACTTGCTTTCCTTTTTTCATACTTTTCTATATTCCCATTTCCACCATTTAATCCGCTCAAAAAATAAATAAAAATGAACTAGTACAAAGAACTCTTTAAGTCTGATAACTGCCTTTATCCTCATGTTCTTCTTTTGTGTATGTGAATGTGTTGAGTTGTCTCAATGAGGATAAATCTCGTAATGTTCATATGCTGGGCTCTTTACATTACTCAGCAACCCTGGGGGCCAGTGCTCCCTCATCACAGCCCATGCTCGCTGTCTCTAACTATGAGTAGATTTCTTAATTAGCTGCTGCTTCATCTCCGGATTTTGACTTTGTTCATTTTTCATGAGTTCAGAGATGTGTGGAACCAGGAAGGCAAACAATGTCTGTTTTAGTGAGATCATGGTAAGTGAGCATATTTCTGAATCCCAGAGAAAATTGTTGCTGAAATACACTTTAGCGTCTAACTACTTGTGATTTGGAAACTGGAGCCTGTAATAATTGAAATTATATTCTTCCCCACTGCAGTTTTATAAGCACTATCAATTTTCCCTGTATCTTAGCCAAAAGTCTAGTTATTAAAACATTAGTGTCAAGTTAATAATGGGTTACTCAAATGGAGGGTCTCTCCACCCTGGAATCACACGCACCCTGGAGGACATTTAGAAAATGGGTTCTCTGTTAAGTTGTTTATATACATATAATTATATCTATGCCTAAATTTATTCTAATATCTGTATTCATGTATATATAGGAGTATGCTATCAATAGCTGATGTGCCATTACACCAATGCACAATCCATTAATGCTGAAGACATATCAACTACACACTCTATTGACAAGAAACATTAACAAAAGTAACCCAAGCCCAAAAGCAACATGTAACATCCATTCAGGATTGGACTTGCATAAACACCAGAGACATATGCTTTAAGTGTTGGGCTTTATTCCTCCATACCCCAAATGTAGTGCTCTGCCCCCGTACCCCATAACTTATATATTCTAACCCTACTTTCAGCCAACTGAGATCACAAGAGAAACTCCATCAAGAAGGCAACAGTGTATTCATTAGCTAGTGACAGCGCAAATCACTGTTGACAAGCGGTGTAATTGGCAAAATACCCCACATCAATAAAGATATATATATATATATATATATATATATATATATATATATATATATATATACAGGGAGAGAGAGAGAGATGTAGATATATATTGCATCAAAGTTGGTGTAGGATGTGTAACTATGGGTCCCTATGAGTTCAGCAAACATCAGTTTTAGTGCAATTACATCAAACATGCTATTTGTCGAACTGCTCATACTGAGATCATGGTACAGTGAGGATTGGGAAATGTACCCTTTCCTCACTTTAGTGTAATCACGAAGATGATATATACAATTAGCGGGGGGGGGTGAGGGTCGCAGCTGTCCCACATGAGCGGAATTCGATGAACGCCCATTTCTGAAGCAATGCCATTTGTTGAAGCGCCACTTTGTTGAAGTGATATAGACCAATGTAACTGTTCTTGTAGGAAGTGTTTTACATTCAAAATAGACATTCTGTAAGCATTTAATTATGTATACACATAGAAGCACACATTCCTATATGCTCATACAACACACACACACACACACACACACACACACACACACACACACACACACACACACACACACACACACACACACACACATAAACACACAGACACACAACTTTACAATTACAAAATGTCTGTCTTTGTGGAAGTTTAAATTGGAGGGCTCAAGTATGCATTCAGTAACACAAAAGTCCTTTTTCCCTTATATACACACACACACACACACACACACACACACACACACACACACACACATATATATATATATATATATATATATATATAATTTAGTTCTGATACAGTGATCAATTAGTATGCATTTATTTCTGTTAGCAGTTTCACCTGCAAAGTGATGACAGGTCATATAATATCCCCATCCCCACTGAAAACCTGACATATTGAAGAATTTTGGACTGTGCCCATGTATTCATGATTTCAGGTAATGAACATTTATAAGTGTATGAAAAAAAGGAAAATGTGCGTATTTGTTGTGAAATGAACCTAATGGCATTTCCAGTAAAAATGATGCAAAGCGATAATAAAGGAACACTCATAATATTAAACCATGGGTAATGTCTTCACTGTACACAGGAGTTGTCACAGACATTATTGTCATTATTATTATTATTATTATTATTATTATTATTATTATTATTATTATTATTATTTCAGCCCCTTGAGACCACAGTTTGTCTCAATCAAATATGCCCTTTCTGATACGGTGCAGCTACTGGAAAGAGCCGATATAAAATGATCACAAACAAAAATCATGATGTTAATGTATTCATGCATGTTCTAGCAAACACCCCACACAATGACTGTCTCAAATGTTAACTCACAAAAGCTCTCACATCCTCCAGCTTTACACTCAACAGTTTAACAAAATTGTTTCATGCAAAGTACCTATGTTTTTACATTTCCGTGTTTCTATTCTGACAAACACTTTTTCTCTCTCTGCCAAATATTACTATTACACTGTCATTTCCTAACTTGACATAGCTTTCTCTGCTTCATAAAACAATTGTTGTCTCTGAAAATCACTTACATTTTGTGTTTGCACCTTAACACAATACCTCTCCAAATCAATCACCATTTTTTTTGATCTCTCAACTGGATGTTCAGTAACATCCTTTGTCCCTTTTTCCGTGATGATTTTTTCAATTTGCAACTATGAAACAATCATTACATCACTTGGTTCTTCCTCTACCATATTTATAAATATTTCACTTGGTAAACCACCTTCCTGGATCACATGGTAATCCTTGTTCTGCTTTATTTATAACATCCATTTTAAAAACATCATCATCAAATTTCCCAGAGTTGTAGAGATACCACCTTGGGTCTCCCCCAAAAAGAGACCACTACCCTGATTATTTTGGTAAACAATAGCTAAATAAACACACTATACTGTGTTGCACTGGTGTTTCACTGCTTTATTCTGCTTCACTGTAGCTGTATTTATCATACTGCTCTCCTTGCCTTCTAGATAAACAGATGGTCATCAATTTCCATAACACTGCATAATGTATGCCACCAGGTGTTTCTAGATCAGCCATGGATTATTAGTCTGTCTTTGCCGCGTCTGCTGCCAACCCTCTAGTATAAGGCACTCTGATGCAATATAAAAACTGTCACATGATTAGTGACAAACATCTGTTGTTATGACATAATGAGTCCACATGTGAGAAGTGCAAATGCCTATTACAAGTGGAGATACACCTCTGACACAAATTGGTTATCAGTATCCAAACTAACATCACAACTACTCACTACATTACAGACGTAACACCTTCCTATGCTGAAGTCCTCCAAAAATCACTTCCAAAAAACTCAAATACTTGCAAGTCATGGCACTGTAGATCTGTGCAATGCAGCCAAACTTCGGTAACACACTAGCATCCATTTCATATAACAATCCTTCTTCCACATCCTCCACAGACTAGATCACCAGAGTAGTTTGGCCAGGCCCTTTAGGTTCTATAATTAGTTCTGTAGTATGGAACACAAGGCTAAGGAAAGGCAGGATAACATTCAGCTGCTTTTGAAGGGCTGGGATTTACCACATGACCAGAACATTCAAGCACGTTCTGTCCAAGTATGAATATGACATGATCAATGTTCATGTGGATGCAAATGACTTGTGATGCACCAGCTCTGCCTATATGACGAGGAACATGATGGAGCTCTTTGAGTATGTCTCTAAGACTGGAAGGAATTTAGTCTTGAGCCACATCCTGCCATGACTGAGAATGACGCCCCAATACAACAAGTGAAGATTGACTTTAACAACTGGCTTTGTTATAAGTGTCATTCTGATTGGGTCTAATGTCTGCCATTCTAGACGGAATGAAATAAACTAAACTAAATTAAACTAAAATCTGTAATCCTAATGCAGACTAATTAAGAATCACTCACCTGCTCTGACTTTGAAACAGAGTATAGGTCCCCCAAGCTATCAGCAGACTTTCTCCTTCTCTCACCTCTCTCCCAGAGCCCCCTCCCTTCCACTTCCATTCAAAATATCTCATATAACCACTTGAACACATGCCCACAGACACCCTAAGTTTAAGACCACATTTTCCCTGGTTTATCTACCACTACAGGAAATTTCTAACCCATCCTCTTCAACAAGTCTTTAAACTTTGCCCAACTCAAAATATAATGCCAAACATCTGGAAACAGCACTCATTACCTTAACCTCAAAAACCACTCACACTTTTCTCCTATTTCCATCTTTCCCACCCTTGACAAGTTGCTAGAAAAATCATTTACATCCAGCTCTCAAGTAACATTCAACAATATCATCTCCATACCCTGAAACAACAGCGATTCTGGACAGGTCATTACACAATAATTTATTTATTTATTGACACTTGTTAACTCTGTTAGTCCAGCTGAGCCAGTGGCGACCCGAGGAGAAAAGCTCCAGAAAATTAACAGTTATTACAAAAGTTACAAAGATATAATCAACAGATAACAACATAAGTCTACTAACAAGTAACAGCATGACATAACATAAGTGCATTAACAGGTAACAAATCTATAAATATTAAAAAATAATGGTACTTTGTTGTCTAAATGATGACATTCCCCTCAACAGAGGCAAAGGTAACTTGACAGGAGCAATATTCATTGATCCCACAATAGCTTTTTAACTAATTTCCGTCCAGCTCCTCCTTCTCTCTCATCTGAACACTACCATTAGTTACACATCCATTACGTGGTTCCAAGATTTCTTGTTCAGCAGAGTCTTCAAAGTTAAATTAGGTTCTTTCCTCTCTCAGCGCACACCTCTTTCATTGGGACTACTACAAGGTTCGATCATAACTCCTCTTTTGTACAGTAATTAGTAAACTGCCTCACAACCTTCCTACTCTACAGGTCATCCTCTACGCTGATGATCTGGTACTCTACACTGATGATGTGGTATTCTAGACTGATGACATGGTACTCTTCAGATCCAGCCACAACCACTCTAAAATCAAAATGCAGCTGCAAACAGACCTTTATTCCCTTAATTCCTGGCTCATTAACCACAAACTAACACTTAATCCTGCTAGAACAAAAATATGCTACTTGCTATGATCCAAAAACTTTAAAAAAATCATCAAAGTCACTCAATATCCTTTTGTGGCACACCAATAGAAACAACTAACTCCTTCAAATACCTCTGTTTGTGGCTGGACCACTAACATTCCATACCGATATAGAAAATTTGAGGTCAAAAGTTCACTCACTTCTTTTCTGGACCAGGAATATCTTACCCTATGTATCTAAACCAGTCAGGGTAGCTATAGGCAAAAGTGTTCTTCTGGCCTAGCTTGAATATGGACTACTCATAATAGCCACAGCGTCAAAGACAAAAACACCTCCACACTACAGACTATTGAAAACAGAATCTGTTGCTTAATTTCTAACTTGCCCCTTAATGAGCACCATCGCCTCACCCTCAAAAAAGCCAAATGTCTCCCAGCGCAGCATGTAGTAGTCTGACTACTAGGCTCTATCATCTTCAAAATACCACAGCCTAACCCATTCTCACTAGTAGCTGCCAATCTATATGCTAAATCCACACATACAACATCAGGTGCTTCTCCCAAACAAACACTACCCTCCAACCTCCACAAACCAGGTACACTACACTAACTGTTCTTTCTCCATTCTTGCTCCTAAAACATGGGAATCTCTCCCCAGCCACATAAAAGGAACTGCAATCTCCCTTACCCATCTTCAGAGCTGAACTTATAAAATTCCTCTAGATCACATATGCACCTCTTGACCTCTAGCCTTACTCTATTTCAACTACTAACACCTATTAACTCCACCTGCCGTGTCCTGATTTTCTTTACCCTACAGCATTTCCATCATGCTGTAAACCTGAAATGTAATTGTGTAAATTGTAAAATTAGCATTTCTCTTTCAATTGTTGCTACATCTATTGCTAATGTGCAGTTTATATATTATTACTTTCTGTTGTATTTTTGATAAGTATAGATTACTGCTTGTCTAATCTGCTTTATTTTTATTTTATACTTTGTGAAATATTTCACTCAGGCAGTACCCACAAATAGTTGTGATCAGTGTACTACCCCGCTAAACAAATGTAAAATAAAAATAAAAATATGAAAGACAGTCCTATCTATGTCACATAGATGGCCTGCCCCTATCTTCCTGGGGATTTGTATACTGATTAAGACAGTCTCTGCCTCTATTAGTCTAATAATCACAAATTCCAGTCTAGCAAATGTCAGTATAACTCTGTTCAACACTAGGAGCCTAAATAAGAAATTGCCCTCACGTGACACCTTCCTAAATCTAGAAAATGTAAATGTTTGTGTTGTCACTGAAACCAGGTTCCAGTGCAGTTACAGCACTCCCTTCTTACCTGGCTTTTCTGGGCATGACTTGTTTAGGCCAGCAACCACAGATATCATTAAATCTGGTGGTGAAGTGTCCATCTTGGTCCAAAATATCATCACCTCTAGACTAATCAACCAGGAAAAGGAACTTGAACTCTTTCGTATTATACTATCTGCAAAGAAGACCTCACATCACATCCTGGCCTACTCCATAACTCCACCAATGATACCATCAAATCACAAAACATATACTTTACCTACCCCTTCATATACTGGCAGATCTACACTTTTACAAATAAATATGCACAATGCTTTCCTTGGCTTTAATATGCAAACTTTCTAAAATAAATACTACCCTCTACCATTAGAGGCCCCAAATACTAAATCTCCTCATTAACACAATCCTCTTCTGCTCTCTGCCCACTGTCGGACTCTGACTAGTCAGATTAGATCACTGTGCTGCTTTACTTGAGTATTGAACTGGTGGACAGATTGTGATTCCTCAGGTATCGCTTGTCTGTGGTGTAAGACACTAAGGATCAGATCTGTTTTTGATAGGAAATTATTGGTGGTGAGATTTCTAACTGAGTGGCACCAGTGATGCCCTTTTTTGGGGATATTTCTCCTGTCTTCAAGCTACTGCAACAATAAAGTTGATATATATAAGTTTGGGTGTAGGAGGACTTGCTCCCTACATTGGAAGGTTCAGGGATTCTTGCTGTCTGAAACAAAACACTTGAAGTCAATTTTTTTGACATTTTGTGTTTTGGGCATTAAGTTTTGGTGTTTCTGATCGTCAAAGTTTTGGTGCTCAGTGTTTCATAGTGGAATTATTTTATTCAACATACATTCTCAGTACAGGTCAATAACCATCTTACCCACCTTTAGAGATCTCTCCAAGACCAATTACTTTGTCCTTAAATATGGCTTAAGATAGTTCAACAGCCCCATTACTTCTTGAAAACTGTAGTTAGTACTGATGTATATACCCAAAGTTTACATTCTGTTCTCAACTCTTGCACAGAGGCTGACATCCCTTTCATGACAAATACAATGGGAAATTTAGAAACAAACCCCTCTGGTGGAATTCAAGTTTAAATAAGCTTTACAATAGAAGGAAAAGGCTCAGGCCTAAGGAATAGAATAAAAAAAATGCATTAGAATCAACCTGAAAGCGAATAACAAAGAAATGAAAAACAAGACCAAATTATATACAGCTATTTATTTATTTATTTAGATATTTATTTCCCTTTGTTAAAAAATGAGATTGCCTAGCTGAGCTCAGAAAGGCCATTTCCAGTTGGGGCCCAGAAAGAAAAGCACTAGTACAATTATAAAGGAAAGATTAAAAAAATAGTTTACAATTTCAATAATCTGAAATAACAAACAAACATAGCATCATAGGACCAAAGGATATATAAGACAATCACACCAGAGGCCTTGTATGTATTGCAAATGCCATTTTCAAAGAGCATGAGGCCTGTAAGTCCCAGTGTAAATTTAAGGGTATCCGTCCAGCTGTCCAAGCTATAGATGAAGGATGACAAAGAATCACATTGCTTGGCCTGCACATAAAGTTTATTTCAGAGCAGGGTAGATGCTGGGTGATGAACACAATCCTTCATTTTGTTTTATTTATTTCCTGATGTAGGTTTAGATCATTGCTTCTAGTGCTGGCTGCACTATTTGATTTATTGAGGAAAAGAAGGTCAAGCATAGCAGGATACCTAAGGGTACAGCGAATAAGAAACACATTTCCTTGCAGGAGTCTATAAAAGACAGAGTGCAGTTTCTCATGGCAACTAAGATTTTTGAGAGTAGACATCTTTTTGGTTAAGAATGTGGCTTTTTGAGTTTTTTTTTTTTTTGCGTTTAATGAGTTATGTGTTATAGGGTTTATTTTATTCAAAAATGAATATGACCAGGGCAGAATATAAGGGAGTGATGACTTCTTTGGATTTGGAGGATATGCCTTTGGCAATTAGTTGCAAAATATAGAAGGATTTCTTTAGCAGTTCATAGGTAATTACTAGGTTTGACCATTGAGGAACCTAGCCCAAATTCTCACTTGTCCCCAAGGCCTACCTAGTTAGGTGACTTGCACACATTCAGGAAATGAGGGCTGGGAGAATGAAACTCTGCGCCCCAGCAACTAATGCTTACAGCCTTAACCCTGTGCACCAACTGCCTGACTAGTGCAGTCACACAGTGATCAAAGGTTGGAAGCTCTCTACACAGGTGCATATATCTTTTAATGACTGTCTTTCTTGCTAATGAGGTGTTATCAGTGCAGCCTACAACACTAACTAGCTGTTTCCATAAGGAGATAATAACCTGCATTTTTTGGCATTTAGTTTCAGCCCTTTTTCGAAACACCAGCTATTAACTTGTGTCATTTCATTTTGAAAGGAAAATGTATCTTTGAAGGACTGACAATTGTATCAAATTTACGGTCATCAGCCAATTTGATCAACTAAAGATAATCTTAAGATCAAAGAAATAATTGCTGAGCAGGCTAGTACCAAGTACAGATCCATGAGGGTCATCACTGGTCACTGTTTGAAGAGGCATCACTTACATGGACAATGTGGGTTCTGCCCTTGAACCATTTAGCAGCTACCTATCTTACCATATGGGTATCAGTGTATAAGACCATTAGCTTATTACAAATTCCTTCATGTAGTATGGTGTCAAATGTCACAGCTTGAGTGACTTTCTCAAAGAAACTGACAAGATTTAGCAGGTATGATTTATCCTTTATGACGCCACATTGTTGCGGGACTAGCCTAACAAGATTTCTGATATCATGATTTATATGGGCAGAAATGATTGGTCTGTAGTTTCCAAGGTCTGTGGTGGGTCCAACCTCTTGGTGGGGCATCACTACAGCAGTGCACTAAGATTCAGGGACTTGGCCTGTAGC
>NC_056745.1:1346294458-1346319655 GCF_019279795.1 Protopterus annectens
TATTGTTAGAACACTTTTGTTAACCAGACACAAGCTTTCACATGCAACAAGAACTTCCTCAATGAATGCATGTTTATTGAGAGATTTTCAAAAATATGAAAATATGTGCTTAATTGCATCATTAGCAATCGAAATAACACTGAATATCTCTAAAGCTGTGTAACCTGCAGTGCAAATATCAATGACAGTTTTCTTCAACATCTAAGGTCTCATCTAATGTCATGCAACAGTTTGTAAGTCACTTGTTTTTTGAAATTTTACGTACATACAGAAATATTGTTTGTTTTCATAATTACTAGCAAAACAGTAGCAATATCTCAGGTATAGTTTGATATAAGTTGTCAATGACAAGACATTCCCCTGTCTCCAACCACAGCATATAACACCACACCACTCAATAACACGGAGGACAATCAGTTATGAAAACATGGGTACAAATATGAAAACATGAATAATAAGTGACAAATAGTGATTCATTTCTCTACTGCAGCACATCCCAGATTAACAATCTTAGCATCATTTTGTTAATAACTCATTGCACTTTCTGATACTGCCTATTATTAACTGGTAAGTTGTTTAGTTAAAGAAGCCAGACCCAAAAAAGGTCTGGATGACATAAGGAGCTACTGGTGTGAACTGGAAGTATATAAAAGGTGTTTTAGACTTGAATGAGATAAGGACATTACCTCAGTAAAACTATAAAGTATCAGAAAACTTAAGAATCTTCAAAGAAGACAACAGAACAACACACCTTCATGTTACCCATGTGACACTGATGAGGCAAAGGAATCCTTACAAGAGGGAGTTCAAAAAAACTGGCCACCTTCTCAACACCCTTTCAACTTTCCTGTAGTAAAGTATCAAAAAACTTCAGAATCTCCAAAGAAGACAACAGAAGAACAGACCTTCAGGTTACCAGTATGACATTGACGAGACAAAAGAATCTTTTCAAGAGGGAGTTCAAAAAAGCTGTGAGATGACTGGCCACCTTCTCAATGCCTTATTTTCCATATGTGAGCATTCATTTTATTACAATGCATTTTCTAACTAAATCTAACACATATACAGACTTCACGGCAAAGTAAAGAAGAAATGTATATCATATCAAATGATGTTGTTACTAGTTCTATAGAAAATGATTTTCAGAGTATCTATAAAGGGTGCAGCAATCCAGCACCAAATCAGATGATTTATCTGACATTGTTTAAGGCACAGAGAAATGATAGACCATATATGTCATTGTTTACAGAAAAGGAGTTATGGAATATTGTACTAATTAATACAGTTGCCTCAGTTTCAGTTGCAAACACACCTTTACTGGGTGACATAGGTACAGTTATAATGTTGTCAAGATCTGAAGGGTCAAAGGTTACATCAGTGAGCAGCTCTCAGTGTGACAGTACTATACTAGGTATAGACATGCTGTCAAAGTTAAATGTTGTTTTAGACCTCAGTAGCAAGGTTTTATGGAGAAATAAAATTGCTACAGAATGTACAGTAGTGATAAAAAACGCTTGTTAGAAACTGTGCAGTAGATTGCGCAGATGGTGTACAGAATTTAAAAAGTAGTTACTACAGGAATACTAAGATTCATGGGCTAAAGACAAAATAGATTCTAGTTCAGTTGTCACAGCTGATGTTCAAGCAGAAGAGTTACCACGTTTTCAGAAACAGTATTTTGTCAGGAAGCAATGACAGTCAGGAAGGAAAAGGGTAGGTTAGTAAAAGAATCGAGTCCATTCAGTTCACGTTTATGGCCAGTAAGGAATAAAAGATGACAGTTACAGGCTAGTACTACATTTAAGGCTTAATGGATAAGGTGTTTGCCTTACAAACACAAAGTGCAGGGTTTGAGTCTCACAAAGGATAACTGGCTAGGCTTAAAATGGCTTGCAGGGGCAGTTAGCCTAGTACTGAACTATGAACTATGAACAAATACGTACACCATTCTGGTAGCACATCTTGTTTATGGTACATCAGAAATGACAGTCAAGTAAAATCCTTGGAAAAAATAGTTTACAGTTACAGATCTGACAGATGAATTTTTACTGTTGTTTTGTTTCAGCAGACATTGTCAACACCATTGAATTATTGTAGTAAAAGTGTGGCAATGCATAAATAATATCTCGATAAAGACAGAGACAGAAAAACAGCTTTATAAATATTACATAAAGTTTTTGCTAGTTTACACAGTGTAGAATTTAAAGTCAGTGTTACATTTGTAAAAGTGACAGTGAAATCAAAGGCTTGAATCCCATGCAAGAAAAGAGAGCAGCATAAATATTTTGTGTCAGTGCAGCCACAGGTTCAGATCTCAAGTAAGGAAAGAGTGCAATGTAATATTCTGTATGAGAACATTTCACATACTTGCCAAGGACAGACAAGTAAAGCTACAAAATCAGATCACTTTGACTCTGGTAGTAAATCTATATATGTAAATAGTTCAGGATTTTATACATTTCAAGCAGAAAATGCAGTTTACCAGAGCACATTAGAGACACAGAATTCCATAATTGAGTTGTCAGATTATAGGTCACCTCAGTAAGCTGAATTTGCCAGTACTGTATGCTTTAAAACAGTATAGCAAAGATCAGCTAAATACTATTAGTGACAGTTTTTTTATGCAGTAACAGTTTTTACTATTTATCTGAAGATTTGGGTACAAGGAAAACTGCACACAATGATGAAAAACCCTCACAGCATGCAAAAGTGCTATAAAATTAAATGACAGATATACATAAGGCAGTGGGTGGAGAAATGCATACTGAAGAAATTCTTTTGTATAATTTATGGTCTGAGTGTCACAATGTAAAAAAAATCGACATTTAAGATTTACTTTAAAGATGCAGAAATGCAAGAAATGCTGAAGAATTAACAGTGTCAGACTAATAGTTTAGTTTCATTTGAGTTTATGACAGAGAGAAAAATGCCAGCGATTTTTCTGTTTAAGTCAACAATAGAGTTACAGCTTTTCTCTATGATGATATCACTGTTCGACAAGCGGACGCTCGATGCTTAGTGTTCGTTTCAATTGGTAAACATAGACCCTATATATTATCAGTTTGATTACAGACCAACAATATTATTTTATTAGTAACATCAGTTATTTAAGACAGGAAGATGTATATAAAGTCAGGGCAACAAGTCTAATTGTTAAGGCTGCAGATGTTATTTTAAGAACCTAATGCTGCTTTTTTGTGCTTTGCAGATATTGCTACAGAAGGATGCACTGCCAGATCAAGCTATTTCTGAATAATTCTGAACTTCGTATGCAGCACAGCATGGATGAATTCTAAGGTGCTCTTCCAATATCCCAGTAGTGAGTTGGGACAATATTCAGTAAAGGTTACTCTACTGCATCTTTTGAATTGTCTGTTTTGCAAGTTCTGGATTGGCCCTTTCAGCAATCAAGATCAACAGAAAAGCCAGAAGTGATGATCATTTTTTTTTCTATGTTCTTTTAATATAAAAGAAGTATAGTTATCTGCATAGATTATTCAGCACATATAAATAATGCTAGTTGAATTAATGTAAATTTGTTTCAGTTATTAAGAATTCCTTATTGTTTGGATATGTATATAATACAGATGCAGATTTGTATTTATGCAGATTAGTTTAGAGTTAAAGCAAGTATATTACAGATAGAGAATCAGAAGTATATTTGTGTAAATTAGTGACATCACAACATGAAGTATTTCAAGTTGAATTTCAGTTTGAAGTCATGTTTTCAGGCAATTGCATATTAGTACCAGATTTCAGTTTATGCATTTATCTGTGTTCAGATGCTACTGGGAAGAAACCAGTCCTTTAGTGCTAGTTTAGTTAGTTTCCAGAATATAATATTTATACACAGGTATTTCAGGTATTCATTATAAATAGGCATCACTTTAATGTCAGTTTCAGTCAAATTTCAGATAGCATTCATACTCAGTTATTTTAAATGTTCGGAATAATACATTTCTAACAGCATTACTAGACAGTTTCTACAACATGCATAAACAATATGCCTATATAATCAGACAGACTTTGCAGAATTATATCACAGCTCACATTATTCAGGCATTAGTTTTAAGGGTAAAGTGATAGAATTGCTTGTAAGAACCTTATCAAGATAAGTTATATAATTACCTAAAGAATAAGTAGTCATAGTTATTTAATATACTCAGGGCATGACATGTGGGGTTTCATTTGTTACAGAGTACAGTGCACATTGCATAGGGATTATCATATATTGGACAGAAAGTTAAAAAGATGACAGGGTATGCAAAAATATGGATCTAAAAACAGGTTTTAGGGTTTTAGTAAATCTACTATTACAACACATAAATATTTGCAGAATGTTTGAGAGATGGTTTTGAAATGCAGAGAACTACTATTACAGCACATACAGATTTAAAAGGTAAATATATAATTTACTAGTTAAGTAACACATCTAACTAAAGATTTACAGAAACAAGTTAATACAGCATATGGCAATTATTCTTCAAGATCATCAAATTAGCATGGATCTTGTTACATAGAATATGCAGCACCCAGTAATAACATATGTTAAAGAATTGCTTTGCTTTGCTAAATTAAATCATAAAGTTAAGAAACTTTAATCCAGATAATTTTCAAATAAGTAATAGGTTATGAATTCTCAAGTGACACCTAGTTGTCAAAATGAAAGCAGGTTTATTTACTAGAAAAAGAGAATTAATTTATAGTTGCTATATTAGTTGTAGTGATCATTATAATATATTTTGCAGACAAGGGTGCCCGCAAGATTTTTTACAGGGGGGTGCAAACCCAGAGCCCCGCCCATGCAGTCCCACCCCTCCACCCATGGAGTCCCCCCCGCAGCCATTCCAGTGTCCCATTACTTCGATATTTCTCCCCATTTGTCATAGACACTGTTCAAATCTCTCACTGTGCATACTGTTTTATGCTTTACTTCTACAGTGATTACAGATATTTGGATTTCATTTACAACTTTTATTTCAAATTTTATAGCACAAATACTGATAGACATTTACTAAACGTAAATGAAGCAATAGTCTTACAATAAAAACAGACTTAGCATTAAAACTTCTCTACCTTTGAAACCCACATTCACTGAAACAACATTGAAACCCACATTCAAAGAAAATGCATCTGGCCATTGGTAGGGTAAGTTTACCTTTGGGTGGTTTTCAAATTGTAGGCTCCTTGCATATATTTTTAGAACCAAGTAAAAGTTATTTGATTCACCTTCCTGACTGTATTAATTATAGTATATAATAATTGAATTATATCCCTTGTATAATACAGCACCACTTGTTAGAGTGTGTTTTAAATTTATAGTTCTGAATATTTTTCCTTTAAGCAATGAAACAAATCATATGAACCAATAATGACAACCTGCCCAATTCAGAATATTTCAACCATAAAGGGCCACTCAAACTTCTGTCATACAATCCACCAATATCAGTCAATATGCCGAATCTCTGCAGAAGTAAAAGTCGTCTGAATAATTCCACATTAAAGAGATCTGAAACCAATGAAGAGGTTGTTGCTAGAAAACAGCTTTATATTTCAGTGTTCCATTTACAAATTCAGTGCCTTTGCCCTTGAAGAATAAATTGCCTATGTTACATTAAAAGAAATGGTAAGCTGATATATTGCAATACGGAATGTGTGGCAAGCTATAAAACAGGTTCATAGTTATTAGGTGTCTCATCCAAAGGAGGACATACTAAGGACTGCAGTACCATACCCCCTTAAAATACAAATGTACATGCTGTAGGAATAGAACGTACAGCCCTTTGCATCAAGACGCAAGTATGCTATCTGCTGTGCTAATACTGCTTTACAATTCTATACCACAATAATGATATCATTTGCTAAACAAAACAGTTGCATATTTTAAGCAGACAGCATGAGCAGCAGTAACCTTTGCTTCCCTTGAAGCTCACAATTCCTTGAAAATGCACTTGAAAATAAATTCCACCTGCTAGATCTAACTAGGGCATTTTCTCTCTCTCTCTCTCTGACTGTTTGTATCTCTCTCACACACATACACACACACACACACACACACACACACACACACACACACACACACACACACACACACACACACACACATCTCAACTTTTTAGGGCAAGAAGTCTGGACAAAGCCTAAAATTGAAGGGACAGATTATAAATATTGCTTTCATGAACTTAGAAAATTGCTAGAATAACAGGATTTGTGTTGGTATGCATTTTTCTAAAGAATATGATATCTAAAACTATTTAGCAACTTCAATCCTTTTTAGGGGGAATATGGGGCAAAAATCTGGACATTCTGCAAAAACCTGGACAGCTGAGGAATATGCTACCTCCCTTTTATATATATATCTGCACACACACACACACACACACACACACACACACACACACACACACACACACACACACACACACACACACACACACACACAAACACACACACACACAAAGGCTCCAAACTAGGGACACATTCAGAAAGTTGCTAGAATAACAGGATTTGTGTAAGAATATATTTTCTGAAGGATATCAAGTCTGAAACTCAAATGCATGTCATTTATTTAGTAACTTTAATCCTTAGCTCATCCCAGTGATTTGCCAAAAACAGAATTTTTATGAGGAACAGACCAAAAATATAATGCAAAAATCTGGACATTCTATGAAAATCTGTACAGTTGAGAGGTACGAGTCATACACATTCATCCCCCTACCTCCTTAGAAGGAGGATAGAACACATGTTTTGCATTAGTATGCATTTTCTGAAAGATATGAAGTCTAAAGCTCAAATGTCTGCCATTATTTTTTGAGTTCAGTCCTCAATGATTTGCCAGAAAAACACAATTTTATGAGAAAAAAAATGAAAGTATGAGGCAAAAGTCTGGATAATTGCATGGTATGAGCCCACACACACACACACACACACACACACACACACATACATACATCCTTCTTTCTCTGTCACTGCTGTCAGTAACATTCTCACGGGGCTCTTGCACTCCAAATCGCCAAACAATGTCTCTGTTATCAGGACAAACTCTACATTAACATTTTCCTTAGACAACCTACACGTGTACGGAAACTAAAGGCATCCTGTATTTTTAAGCAATGGCTTATGCTCCATGAATGCTTCTGCCATCAAGAAAAACTTCCACATTAGCATTTTCTTGGATATCAAATGCTAGTCTCTCCTCAAAAAATTAAGTAAAACTAAAATGCATTACATTTTTTCCCAAGACTAAGCTTGTATCTCTAATGAGTATGTCTTTCTTTTGAGGAGAAAGCTTTATCAAATCACACACACACTCTCTGCAGAACAGGCAGAAAGCAAGAGAGGCAAAGGTCATTTGTAGACATACATGCCAGGAACTGTAGATGCATTATGCAGACAGAATCTTCATCTCTGAGTCTCAACGCATAGTTATTCAATCCCATATTTCAGCTTGAGAACCACAGCCTTCATCCTGGACACAACACTTTCCTTCAGCCCTTTTTAACTCTGGCTCTGTCCAGACCCAATACATGCTGCTCATAGAGAGACAGCCTTCTATTATAAAACAACATAATAAACACAGTCTCTATCCATGGAAGGTCACTGTGCTATGCATCCAGCAGTGGTTTATATTCAATACTGGGGTGAAGCTTTTTAATAACAAAAATCCTTCCTAACAAAATATTGGTTTATAAAATACAAACACACCACATATTAACCAGGGTGTTTTAGTTGGGTAGAACAGAAATTTCAGAACTACTCTTAAAAAAAAACTACTAATAAATTCTGGAAACTCAGCCACACTGACAGATTAATCTGAACAAATCTGTCTGCTTTTGTCAGTGGAAACTATCTAACACTAAGGGATGGTTGCACTCCCAAGCAGCTAGTCTAGTGTTGAATTCAGGGGTCAGGTTTACTGCAGAACAGGACAGTCACATAATAGTAAGCTGGCAGATAAGATTCTACCTCGGGTAGAAGTTTATGTCACTGCTGTCCATTAGCACAATAACTGGGCACTGCTTGCTTCTTTCCACAGTGTGAAAGCACATGCAAAAAAGTCATGTACAAGCCCCACTGTTGTTAAGCACAATAAGCATTAATTCTGCTCTTGCCTTCATCAATGCCCACCAATATCGAAACCTTGAGTTTATTGATCATGTCCATGTTCCATCTCAGCATCCTGTCCATAGGTTTCAGTTTCCTAAACTTATAGTCATACCAGCACCAGGATATAAGTGAATAATGACAATGCCATATTGGCATCCTTTTCTAGTACAATGGACGTAAAATAAAAACTCCAGACACCCAGTTCTCCCAGTTATGAACTCATACCTTCCCGGAGACTGCCAATGCCACTGCCAGGTCCCTATTACCTGAAACGTCTGCATCTGTCAGACTTTGACGTATTTTTATTAGTGGACAGTGAAGACGTCCAATGTGTTCAACTTTAATGATTTTATTCGTAATTGCTGTGGGTGCATGAATAATAATGGTTAAACCTAGCTTAACTAAAGGTGCACCTATCCCAGATCCTTGATCAGTACTGACACTAAGGGGTTGATTAAATAATAGCCCTTCTCAAAGGAATATCCTTCAATAGTACTCCACCTAAAACCACAAGTAATAAAAACCTATTAACAGTTACTAAATCAAACATCAGCTTGTGACAATCCTTATATTCAAACCAAGTATCTAAGATATAGAATGAAATACAACATCCCCCAAAACAGACAAGACAAAATGGCACACTTCAAATCTCACCTAGAACAATTCCTGACAGAGACATGCCTATGCCCATGTCATTTACTAATCTGTAACATTATAATATTAAAATGCTCTCTATCTCAAATATCCACTGTATAACACTTATTTCTCCTCTTATCAGGAATAATTTCAAGATATACTACACTGTTTCTCCTATCAATCCTTTGTTGCTCTGCCTCTCTCTGTAGCACTTTCCTTAAACACTTGTCAGACTGCAGCTGTTCTTTATTACTACCACCAGCTATTCCATGCAATAATATGTACAGGAAAACATGATACAGTGCCTCTACTGAAAGAAACAAGAAAAGTGAATGCCATCATATGACTAATTACTGGTAAATGTAATGAAACCATGTGTGTGTGTGTGTGTGTGTGTGTGTGTGTGTGTGTGTGTGTGTGTGTATGTGTGTGTGTGCGCACATGACTATGGGGGCATGAATGCTCAAACTGAATTGCTCATATGGGAATGTAGTTTGTCTTCAGACTAGTCTGAATGGAAAAGTAAATATAGTTCTGGTATTTGTTTTAATACTAAGTTTTCATGTAACTTCTGTTCACATAATATGTAACAGCTGAATGAATATGTCTGTCTGTCTGGGTATTTGTAGCAAGGGAGTTAGGTGGATGGTGTGTGTGTGTGTGTGTGTGTGTGTGTGTGTTGTAGTTTGCACATATGTGAGTAAGTTGGTGAGCGTGTGTGTGTGTGTGTGTGTGTGTGTGTGTGTGTGTGTGTGTCTGTGTGTGCACATGCGCATAACTATGAGGGCATGAATGCAGCTGAATGAATATGTCTGTAGATGCTTGTATCAATGGAGTTAGGTAGGTAGGGGTACGTGTGTGTGTTTTAGTATAACGTGAGTAAGTTGATGAGTCATTCCATGAGTGTGGGGTTGTTGGGGGCTTGTTTGTAGATGTGTGTGTGTGTGTGTGTGTGTGTGTGTGTGTGTGTGTGTGTGTGTGTGTGTGTGTGTGTGTGTGTGTGTGTGTGTGTGTGTGTGTGAGTGTGTGTGTGTGTGTGTGTGTGTGTGTGTGTGTGTGTGTGTGTGTGTGTGTGTGTGTGTGTGTGTGTGTATATGAGGGATGCCTGTACTGCTGCAATGCACAGGCAAGTAGGAAGACACTAGTGTTGTCAGGTCTGAAGGCACAGTGTTCAATTTAGCGACACTGTCATGAACTATTAGTGAGGTTTTCTCTGTGTGGCTTTACCACATCTTTGAATCAGATAGTTGCTCCTTAGCATTAATCGACCAAACAGTATTGGCACAGGCAATGAGACTATGTGAATTCTAAAGTTGATGTTTCATAGCAAATCCATTTTCTTTAATGTTTGAAAATGTTTTTAACTTGTTGGTTTGAAATAGAACGACTGTGTATGTAGGTGAGCAACGCTTGGCATTAGTTTATAAAGAAGAGATGATGTTGTGTAAATACTAACCGGAAACTTAAGCATCTGTATTTGCACAATAATAGTAACAATATGCTTAATACACAAAAAGGACTTTACAACACTGCCAAAAGAGAGTTAATGTTTATTTCATATTTACAAGCAGTCAATATTCTCCATAAATTTGTATAAGTTCTCCTAATTGATCACAACCCTCACAAGATGTGATAAAGTAGTATTAAAAAATCAGTCCTGGACTGGATTCTTACAGCTGCTTCAAACAATATAGCTACTGCTGGCTGTCTGCCTGATACTTTCAGTGACCATCTCTCAACATTTGTTCTGAGTCAGCAAAGTAATATTATCATATAACTGGATTATAACCAAGTTCAGAACGTTAGTACATTCCGTAAAGATACATTGACTACCAACTTAAAATTTCATAACTGGAATATTCTAAAAACTCTACCAGTTTAATTCTATTTTCCTAAGTATTCTAAACAGTCTACCAGTTAGCATAGAGGTTAAGTCTGTGAGCTGTAGTTTTTGTGGTAGAGGGGTTGATTCCCTTACCCCTTGCTTGTTTACTGTTTGACCTTGAGTAAGTCACGTAATTAGAAAGTGCTTGTGGGTAACTGGGAATTTGGACTAGGCTCCCCAGTAGTCCCCTGGAATGCAAGCATAGTAACCATCTGTAATCCTAAACAACCTATCTCTATTGTGCATAAAACACAACAAATGACACTAAGCTTCTAATTCTGTTAAGGGATAAATCATCGACATAATGGACACTGAGCAATACCAACAAAAACATTCAAAACACCTTGGAAACTGTGCCAAATATCAACTATAAGCAGATAAAAAATCCAGCTACACTAACATAAATCATACTAATCAAAATAGACATTAAATGTTTTGATTGTTCTTAAAGAACCTCCTGCATCCTGGCCAATCAGCCACACCAGCACGTTCAACAAACAATTACCCTGATATTATTGCCATTCAGTTCAATAATAATTTTTTTTTCCAAACTGTTCTCTCCCTAATCAAGGATGCTCCACTCCACTCACTATAACCATACAAGTAAATTGCCAAACACCTACATTTACCCTCTAGCTAGCCCCTACTTCAGTCATTAGAAAACAACTCCATAATCTGAAGCCAACACTCAAGCTGCAGACAACCTATGAAAAGTATATATCAAGATGGCAGCAGACATACTTGGCTACCTACTCTCCATATTAATTATCTACTCCATTAAAGAAACCTCTGTCCCTACCTTGTGGAAGAAATCATACATTATACTCATGCAAATAGGTGGGAAGTCCACCAATCTATCCAGCTACAGTCTTATAGTTATGCGACCTCCTTTATCAAAAATTCTAGAAAAATACATAGACACAACTTCTCCAAAAATCATAGAAAATAAACTTCTCTCACCAACAAAACACAGCTTCTCCCAAATCATGGTGCCACTACTGTTCTCCTTATCTTAAGTGATACTATCAGCTTCCACAGATATACTCTATTTTTGAGTTAGCTTTTAATAAAATTTCTCACCAAAAGCTAATAACTGAACTAACCTCCATTTGTCTGTTTCTGTTATCACTCCCTTTGTTCCATTGTTACCTTAGCAACAGACAACAGGCTTTAAAATGGCAAACAGATTTGTCATCATTCCTACCAGACTAAACCCTTTATCCACAAGTTTTAACTAACCTAACCAGTTCCTTCCCATAAACACATAAATACCTAATCTTATAGATTTTCTCCCACACTTCTTACTCTCACCCCCATCTTCCTATGCTGCTGTTCCATACACCCCTCTGCCTCTGATACCTCATCTGCCCCACCATAGATATCCATTTCTGTCATCTCTCCTCCTATCTCCTGTATTTGATGGCTATTTTAATATATCCCTTCTATTTCTTGACCCTAAGTAATGTAACTGCTTTAAAGTAATACAACCACTGTATAACAAATAACATGTTACTCTAATTGTACAAAAATACAAACTGGATCTTCTGACTGACTGAGCTGTTTTGTATATATGAAGGATGTTCAAACAATGTAATGTCTGCAATGTCACATAAGTATGTAATACAATGTCTGCAATGTCACATAAGTATGTAATGTAAAAATGTCAATGATTTTAATTCATATTTTTGTATAGTGTCTGCGGAGCTTTTCTCCCCAGGCCCCTGCTGAAACTGGGCTACTATGCCCCAGCTGGACTTTCCCAGTACAAAAATGTTAAGTAAATAAATAAGTAGCATCTCTGACAGCATTCTCCATGGTTCTTTACTTGGTTCACTGTTATTTAACATATTTCATAAACAGCAGCCATAAGTGTTTAAACATACTGCTGTAGTGTAGAATGTAGACAAGTCCACTCTCATTTGCTATGCTAGTAGTATAACAAAAACTCCAAGAAATTTCCCAAGAATTCTTCTCCTTAATTAACTATTAACTATCTAATGCAAACCTATTCCTACACTCAAAGAGAAGCAAGCTAATGCTTTTCACATCAAAGCAGCTGTCCAACAAAAAAAAAAAAAACAAATTTATAATTATATTATCCAGTAATACCACAATTGAAATAATATCTCATACAAAGTTACTAAGGATTACTACATATGACAATCTAAAATGTTGCTGGTATACACAGCAATCCATCAAAAAGACCCATCAAAAGCTTGGTTTCCTTTACAAGGCAAAACTTTACCTTCCAAATGCTGCCAGGAAATCTACTGCATCATCATATCTACTCTCATCACTCCTTTATGCATCATCAATTACTCTAAACATGCCGGCCACTCAGAAACTAAACTTAGAGGCATACAATAACAAAACAGAAAAATCTGCAGCAAGCTACAGTAAACAGAACCATCCACAGTCTCTAAAACAACTAAATGAGCTTTAATTACCACAATGCCTCAAACACTCTCAACTGCACAGAGCTCACAATCTGTATGTCAAACACTCCCCTAAAACCATATATATATATATATATATATATATATATATATATATATATATATATATATATATACATATACACGCACACACACCTCTAAAACACTTAAAAACACACTCGCACACACCTACCTCTCACTTGTACGCTCGTCCCAAGTCCAAATGGCTTCTGGAATTCAAATTCCATGCGCAAATGCGGAAAATGAAGACGTAAACCATTGGTCGCATGTATGGAGGACACGAAAACAGGTCGCAAGCACCTGTTCGGTTTGAACAACTGGACGCAAAGGGCATTCTTAAAGAAGAATGCCCTTAAATTTTTTTTATTTTTTTTTAATTAGAAATAAATTAATCTCCTGGCCAGCCGATTCCAGGGGGGGTGCAAGTGCACCCCCTCGCACCTGCCTGCGGGCGCCCTTGTTTGCGGACTATATTAATAAATTTATAAAGTAATTACAGAAGCAAATCCCAGTTCAGGAATTTCAGGGAGAGTTGTAAGACTAGGTTTGACATAAACATAGTTTTGCCAGAATAAAGCCTACACAAATACAATATTCTTTTTGCATAGGCTTAGAAATGTAATCACATTGAAGCAGGCCAACATCTTCATTTTATATTTCACATTTTACACAAGGTTTCAGTAAGTGCAGTTTCAATAGAAAGGAATATTTCAGTGAATGATACAATTGAGCTCCATGAAATAACCTTCATGCCAAAGCACTAAGGATGAGATGTGCTTAGAGAATGTGCAGAACATTTGGTACATAAACAGATTTTGTTTAGATAGTACAAGGTTTGGGAACCAAGGTTAAAGAAGTGTGTAGAACTTGTAGAAAACCTACAGGGTTTTAGCATTATGAGAGATACTTTCTAGACAGAAGTAAGTTCAGTTTGGATACTTGAGAGACTGAGTACAGAATTCACTTTAAAGATCTAACAGTTCAAATATGCAGAAATGGGTTGAGATACTCAGAAGACTGAGTACAGAAGCAGGTTAAATGTCCATCAGTTCAGATATTCAGAAGTCAGTAAAAATTCAGAAACTATAAAAAACACTGCAGTTTGTCTTAATTTTGAGGAAAGAAACAATTCTGAGTTCAGAGATACAAAGGATAGTATAATAATTCATTCTTCAGAGCTACGTAATATTTGACTATCATGTGGTTCAGTTCGTTAGCACTGTTATTTGAGACTGTAAAGTCTTGTTCAGATCTTGAAGGATTACTATATCTACTTTCACTGCATGTTGCTACTACATATACAAATATCTGTGCTCTTTTGGAGGTGGTTTTGGCACATAATGTGTTTATTTTTGATGGTGATCCATACTTGCAACTTACTGGTGTGGCGATGGGTACACCAGTCGCTAACACCTATGCTAACATAGTTTTATATGAATGGGAGAAAAGGGTAATACTGAGTAAAAATAATCAGCTTAATGAAAAAGTAGTGTTTTATAGAAGCTTCGTAGATGACTGTTTTTTGTTATGGAAAGGCTCCCTCGAAAAGCTAGAAAGTTATGTGCAGTATTTAAATGAGTCGACTGAATTTCTAAAATTTAAAATGGAAGCATCCCATTATAATGTAAATTTTCTGGATGTAACTTTATTTAAGAGTAATAATAAATTAGAATCTAAGATTTATAGAAAGGAAGTTGATGCTCTGAGATATGCAAGCAAGGATAGCATGCATGCCCCCCATATATTTAGAGGAGTGTTGAAGGCGCAGTTTATTAGGCTGAGTAAATTGAATACAGTTGAAACTATGTTCATTGAACAAGTTGAAGCTATGGCCCAAGAGTTTGAGAGGAGTGGCTATTCAAAACAGTTTATTAATAAGGTAATTGAGGAAGTAAGTAAAGAGAGGCATACAAAATATAAACCAGTTCTGTTGGAAGGCATGATAATAGATGGGGATAACTCACATAAAGAAGTTAAAACTATGAGATATTTGACAACTTACAATTTGAATACACGTAATGTGAATAATAGAAAGGAACTGGCCAATTTTATTAGCTATGCCTGAGATAAAATCTATAGTGTGAGATAAACCTAGGTTTGCATATAGAAGCGTCAAGGCTCTAAAACAAAAATTATGTTATAAAGATTTTCAAGTGAAAACTGTGGCAACAAATAAGATAATCGGGACAAGGAAATGTCATAATTGTTCTTGCTGTAATGACCTATATGAAGGTGAAAATATATTTAAGCACCCTATAAGTGGAGAGGTTTTTACGTTAATGACAATGACAACTTGTAATGAGGAAAGGGTGGTTTATTTGGCTACGTGCATACTCTGTACATCATTTTATGTGGGTAAAACCACCAGGAAGTTAAGAGAGAGAATAGTGGAACATAAATCAGAAGTTAGGAGGAAAATTTTAACAAATGATTTAAGTAAACACGCTATGGACAGAGGTGAAAAACATAAAAAAAAACAAAAAAAAACAAAAAAGCAACAAAAAAGCAAACAGCCAGCGTATTGCAGATTTATTGTATGCAATAAAACTCTGATGTCTCGGCTCTATCCCAAAGCCTTCAAGGAGGTGAAAAACATGTCTTTAAGTTTAGGATATTGGCTACAGTTGATATCAGTATAAGGAAGGGGGATGTGAATAACTGCTTAGAGTTGAAGGAATTAGAATGGATTATTAAGCTTCAGGCAGATATGTCTCCTGGTCTAAATAATGCCGTTAGCCTAAAGCCTGTGCTGGTTAAAAAGCAAAGGGAAAGGTTGTAAAAGGAATCAATATACCTACACATATATATGTGTATATTTTTATGAATTATATTTTGTATATATTTACACACACACACATATATATATATATATATATATATATATATTTATATATTTTTTAAAAAATATTTTTAAAAAAGGATTTTATGGCATTAGATTACTGTAAATATATATATTGTGAGCTAATATAAAGTTTTTTAGTATAATATTAATGTTTTTGGTTCTTGCAATCATTATATAAGTATATATTTGTTTTTTGTTATTATATATATATATATTTTTTGTATTTTTTTGTATTAGTTTTCATCAATTCTTACATGTTTTTAAACTATTTATGATGTTCTTTATCAATGGGCAGTACTGCAATACTTTTTTATAAGTAGCATCAAGTAATGATATGTTACTTTAAGGTTTAAATGCTTAATTAGGTTTGTGGGATAGGCTGAAGCATGTGACTATATGATTTCTCCTATTTAAATGTTGTATCACTGTGGATGTTTTATACTGATGAAGGGTGTAGACCCGAAAGCTTTATGTAATAAACTTTTTGGTGTGGTATCGTTGTGTATCGCTTGCATTTTGACAGTAGCACCATTGTTGTTTTGATTCGAGTTATTTGGTGTATACTGTTAGCACCTGTTCCTTAAGGAGAGCTTCAGCCTGTGGTGGATGTGTTTTTCAGCCTGGAAAGCTTTATATTTTTTTGGTAAAGCCTTATCTTTCGGTATATTATAGTGACTTTGGCAGCTATACTATGGAAGTTGAAAGAGGAGCATCGAATGGTTCAGTCAAAAACCTATTGAGGCTTCATGAGAATCCTTTGCTGAAAATAATGTTTGATACAGTTCCTGAGCAGTTAATGGTGGACAATGAGGTAAAAGAATTTAAGGAACAATTATTGGTTCTGGAGAAGAAAGTACAAACTTACAAGCAGCTCCAGTGGCAGAGACTGAGTTTTCAGGCATATTTAGAGTTAGGTATTGTGCCAAGAGGGTTAAGAATATTACAAATGCCCTCTTATGGCAATACCTATAATGAACTGTTAATGCAGTGGCAGCAATTAAATCTTAAACTAAGTGCAGACTATATGAAATTAATGAACACTTTTTTTGAACCTGTAGAAAATAAACTTATAGAAGAAATAGAGCTGCTGGAAAATAAAATTACAAATATGCCCTGCTTCAATGACTCACTGGAATTGTATCAGAGCTTTTTGTCCCGTATTAATACCCTAGATATAAAGTTACAGCAGAGGAAAAAGAATAAATTACAAAGGGGCATGAATGACTTTAAGCAAAATCGGATCTTCTCTTGGCCAAGAGAAGAGAGTGGTGTGTCATTTTACAAAAAAAAGTACATTCAATAAATAGCAAGAAGCCAGGTTCATTAGACCATCTGGATACATTTGAGCGACAGGGGAAAGGAGTAGGATCTGTTGCTCATCATGATGTTCACCATAAGAAAGAGTCTTTAGTAACGACCCGTTCAGCTGATACTGACTCTGTATCTTTAAATGATAAAGAAAACGCAGTACAAGAGCCGTCTCCTGCTGAAAATGTGACCGACGTTAGAAAGAATGATGCTGTACATCCCAAAACGAGGGGAAACATGGTGCCGAGTAGTGTGGATACAAACAAAAGGGCGCTACAAAGAGAAATAACATCTTTTTCTCCTTTTCATTTAAAACAACCGGAGAAGGTTGCTTTACAGGTACAACAGAAAGAACTTTACCCGCAGCAGCAACAACAAATTATAACTGGGAAAAGAAAAAACAGCAGTCCACTGGTACACAGCAAACTCAGCAGACGGTAGTTAAATCTACTAAAGGTACTGTAAATCTTTCTAGAGTTGAGCTAACGGATGCTCAGCTGTCACTTTTAAGTAAAGGACTCGAGTTTATTCCTAATATGAGGGACAATGTAGTTCAAGCCACAATAGATTTAAAGCTTTTCTTGCGACATGTTAGTCTTAAACTTATTTTTAAAAATGATGAGTCACATGTACCAGTATGTAGAAAGTTAAGTACATTTATGCCTGTATTATGCCCTATTTTAACTGCCTTCTCCAGTATTGTTGAACGTGAACTACGGTTATATTATAAGGGAAATGCAGCTAATAAGAAAGTATATAATATAACGTATCCTGAGTATTTAGCTTTAAAAGAATTGCAAACCTGTAATAACATTATAGTAAAGCAAGTGGATAAAGGGGGAGCAATTGTAATTATGGAGAGGGATGCTTATTTTAAGAAATTTTAAGAAATGTTGAATGATGTTAGTACTTTTAAGAGAGTTTCATATATTGAAGTACAGAAAATAATCACTGATGTGAACATGGTTATTTATGAGTTACAAATAACAAATGATTTGAGTTTAGAATTATTTAATTATTTGAGTGCTCCCTGTCCAAGAATACCTCAAATCTATGGCATTCCAAAATTACATAAAAATGCTATGAATCCACCCCTGAGGCCTATTGTCTCAGGTGGTGGATGGGTAACAGAGCCTATTTCAAAATATCTTCAAAATGTATTAGGGCAATATCTGCGAATTTGTTCTACTGTATTAAAGGATACGAATGATTTTTTAAATAGTTTGTACATATGGAAAATAGGTTGTGATTTGGATGAGTATGTTATGGTCACCATGGACATTACCTCACTGTTTACTGTTATACCTAATGTCTATGGTATCAGTGCCATACATAATTTTTTGAACAGTGAAGTAAGGATGTATGGAAGAGAAATTGAAAATATTTGTGCTCTTTTGGAGGTGGTTTTGGCACATAATGTGTTTATTTTTGATGGTGATCCATACTTGCAACTTACTGGTGTGGCGATGGGTGCACCAGTCGCTAACACCTATGCTAACACAGTTTTATATGAATGGGAGAAAAGGGTAATACTGAGTAAAAATAATCAGCTTAATGAAAAAGTAGTGTTTTATAGAAGATTCGTAGATGACTGCTTTTTGTTATGGAAAGGCTCCCTCGTAGAGCTAGAAAGTTATGTGCAGTATTTAAATGAGTCGACTGAATTTCTAAAATTTAAAATGGAAGCATCCCATTATAATGTAAATTTTCTGGATGTAACTTTATTTAAGAGTAATAATAAATTAGAATCTAAGGTTTATAGAAAGGAAGTTGATGCTCTGAGATATGTAAGCAAGGATAGCATGCATGCCCCCCATATATTTAGAGGAGTGTTGAAGGCGCAGTTTATTAGGCTGAGTAAATTGAATACAGTTGAAACTATGTTCAGTGAACAAGTTGAAGCTATGGCCCAAGAGTTTGAGAGGAGTGGCTATTCAAAGCAGTTTATTAATAAGGTAATTGAGTAAGTAAGTAAAGAGAGGCATACAAAATATAAACCAGTTCTGTTGGGAGGCATGATAATAGATGGGGATAACTCACATAAAGAAGTTAAAACTGTGAGATATTTGACAACTTACAATTTGAATACACGTAATGTGAATAATAGAAAGGAATTGGCCAATTTTATTAGCTATGCCTGAGATAAAATCTATAGTGTGAGATAAACCTAGGTTTGCATATAGAAGCGCCGAGGCTCTAAAACAAAAATTATCTTATAAAGATTTTCAAGTGAAAACTGTGGCAACAAATAAGATAATCGGAAAAAGGAAATGTCATAATTGTTCTTGCTGTAATGACCTATATGAAGGTGAAAATATATTTAAGCACCCTATAAGTGGAGAGGTTTTTACGTTAATGACAATGACAACTTGTAATGAGGAAAGGGTGGTTTATTTGGCTACGTGCATACTCTGTACATCATTTTATGTGGGTAAAACCACCAGGAAGTTAAGAGAGAGAATAGTGGAACATAAATCAGAAGTTAGGAGGAAAATTTTAACAAATGCTTTAAGTAAACACGCTATGGACAGAGGTGAAAAACATGTCTTTAAGTTTAGGATATTGGTTACAGTTGATATCAGTATAAGGAAGGGGGATGTGAATAACTGCTTAGAGTTGAAGGAATTAGAATGGATTATTAAGCTTCAGGCAGATATGTCTCCTGGTCTAAATAATGCGGTTAGCCTAAAGCCTGTGCTGGTTAAAAAGCAAAGGGAAAGGTTGTAAAATGAATCAATATACCTACACATATATATGTGTATATTTTTATGAATTATATTTTTATGAATTATATTTTGTATATATATATATATATATATATATATATATATATATATATATATATATATATATATTTTTTTATATATTTTTAAAAAAATATTTTTCAAAAAGGATTTTATGGCATTAGATTACTGTAAATATATATATTGTGAGCAAATATAAAGTTTTTTAGTATAATATTAATGTTTTTGGTTCTTGCAATCATCATATAAGTATATATTTGGTTTTTGTTTTATATATATTTTTGTATTTTTTTATTAGTTTTCATCAACTTTTATATATTTTTAAACTATTTATGATGTTCTTTATCAATGGGCAGTACTGCAATACTTTTTTATAAGTAGCATTAAGTAATGATATGTTACTTTAAGGTTTAAATGCTTAATTAGGTTTGTGGGATAGGCTGAAGCATGTGACTATATGATTTCTCCTATTTAAATGTTGTATCACTGTGGATGTTTTATAGTGATGAAGGGTATAGACCTGAAAGCTTTATGTAATAAACTTTTTGGTGTGGTATCGTTGTGTATCGCTTGCATTTTGACAGTAGCACCATTGTTGTTTTGATTCGAGTTATTTGGTGTATACTGTTAGCACCTGTTCCTTAAGGAGAGCTTCAGCCTGTGGTGGATGTGTTTTTCAGCCTGGAAAGCTTTATATTTTTTTGGTAAAGCTTTATCTTTCGGTATATTATAGTGACTTTGGCAGCTATACTATGGAAGTTGAAAGAGGAGCATTGAATGGTTCAGTCAAAAACCTATTGAGGCTTCATGAGAATCCTTTGCTGAAAATAATGTTTGATACAGTTCCTGAGCAGTTAATGGTGGACAATGAGGTAAAAGAATTTAAGGAACAATTATTGGTTCTGGAGAAGAAAGTACAAACTTACAAGCAGCTCCAGTGGCAGAGACTGAGTTTTCAGGCATATTTAGAGTTAGGTATTGTGCCAAGAGGGCTAAGAATATTAAAAATGCCCTCTTATGGCAATACCTATAATGAACTGTTAATGCAGTGGCAGCAATTAAATCTTAAACTAAGTGCAGACTATATGAAATTAATGAACACTTTTTTTGAACCTGTAGAAAATAAACTTATAGAAGAAATAGAGCTGCTACCTTGGGGCGTGGCCAAGGATGAACACAGGATAGCAGCAGATTTCTTCAGCTCCACCAATTTCATTACATTGACAGGAATTAATTACTTAAAAAATTAATTCTTGAAGTAATTTTCTTTCTAAATATGTTTGTTTTATATAGTTCTTGAACTATATCTAAAAAAGAAAGGAAATCTTAATAATATTCCTGTCAGAAATTACTTTGGAAATTTTCCTGTCAGTTTATCAGTCTGAAATGAGTTCCAGTAAGACAAATTCTCAAGACTCCAGCATCAAGAAAGAACTTCAGTCTCTGATAATTATAGTCCAGCAACTTACTGCTAAGATGGATAAAATGGATACTAAAATAGACACTTTCATAGAAAAAACTACAAAACAAATAGACTTGTTACATATGGACCTGCAACAACAGAAGATCCAGATGACAGGCATAGAAGAAGCTGTGAATGACATGGAAAATAAAATACAAGAACAGGAAATCAACATTGAGCTTCTGCTGAAACAAAATACACATTTACAAACAAAGCTGGATGACCTGGAAAATAGATCTAGGCACAACAACATTAGGATTTTTGGACTGCCAGAAAATATTGAAGGTAACAATATTACTTCTTTTTTAACAACATGGCTCCTAAAACTTTAGATTTACCAGAAGCATTCTCTTTGGTATTGAAAGAGCACATAGATCTATAGCTAATACTAACTCTAACAAAAACTATCCTAGATCAGTTATAGTTAGATTTCTATCATCTTTTGATAAAGAGATGGTTCTTAAATCTGCTTGGGCTAAAGCTCCTGTTAAGTTTAATGAGACAACTGTGCGTTTTGACAATGACTATTCTTCCATGGTAATTGCTAAAAGAAAAGTTTTTCTGCCACTAATAAGGGAGCTTAAAAAAGCACAGTTTAAAACATACCTTCTGTTTCCTGCCAAGCTTAAAATCTTCCTTCCTGATGGTCCTAAGGTCTTGGATGATTTAGACTCTGCTTTACTGTTTGTCAAAGAAGAAAGGATTTTGGATAAAATAGAAGAAATGGAATGGGCTAGTTCTTCATTAAAGAGATTGGCAACTGAAGCTTCCTGGAAGACTTCAGAGAAGAAGAAGAGACTAAAAACAAATGATTTGTTATATGTTTTTTTCTCTCTCATCATTTTAGTTCATTATTAATCTTTATGAATATAGTTCCTGCATTTCCAGAAAGCCACAAATATTTTGGAAAAGATTTAATCAAAGTTATTCTCTATGTGCAAAGAAATGTTTTGTTTCATAACCAGTCAAAATGCCTGAGGATTTAATGGCAGGCTGTGACTCGATTTGTTTTTCTTTCTGAAAAAGTAAGGTTAGTAATTTGATACATTTTTTATCTTTACCTTTTTTTCCTTCTTCTTTTATTATTTTCTTTGTTTAAACAATGACATTCTATTTAGATTATGTAGTGGGTAAAGGGTGGGGGAGGGCAGGGAGAGAACAGTAATGAAAATATCATTAATAGAATAATAACATATTTATTTCTTGTGAAAGTTTATAAGTTCTTCAAATGCTATTTCTAATTATACTTTCTTGATTATACTGCTTATGCTTGTTTGTAAATAATCTGTCATGCTTTAACTAATAATAATCAGAACTAAATAAGAGTAAATAATATGTTTTATTTTTAACTCTATTAATATAAACAGTAAGTAACATTCCATTGTATATACTTCTTACAGCTTTCTCTTACATTTTTTATTTCTGCCTCACTCCCTTTTATTTTCTACTCTCTTTTCTTTTCTTTATTAATATATAGAATGCTTTTGACTGTGTGGGCACAGTGAATAATAGGATTTGTATGAAAATTGAGTTGGGAGAAGAATGCTGAGTTTTATTACTTGTTGGTAATTTTGAGTTTAATTTCACTTGCATAGAGGCTGTGATGATCTGTGGAATACATTGTGGAGGTTCTGTCATGTTTAGATGCATTTACACTGCTAAATGAATGTTTGTCACTAGTTTTTAATAAGTTTCCCGCCAAAATGTTAAGAGAGACAATCTGGGATGTGGGCTGTCTTATGCACAATGTCCTTGAGTTACCTCAGAATCTTCAAATCACAGAATTCTCACAGAGAATCTGAAAGCAGTTAGTATAAACATTGACAAGGTTATCACACTGACACACCACAGATTCAGGAAAAATACTCTGTTCATAAAAATATGTCAGTTATAATGAGTTTAAATGATGTAGTTTCTTGTAGTAAGTAAATGTCTTATTTTAGAAGGCATAAAAAATGAAACATTTATTTAAATGTTTTTGAAAATCTACTTAACAGCAGCGTAATAATCTATGTTAAAAATTTGTGTTCCAAACATATACTTTACTATAACTCATTTAATTCATCTGATTGACAAACATAAATAATCTTATAACTCTATTCTGGAAGAAATGTCATGTGATATATTTTAAAGCAGTAGGTTAGCATGATTGTAAAATCTGTTACCAATATGTGTTTGCTGTGCATTATTTTGTATAAAGCAGACAGATTTATTCTAGGGACAGCAAGTAGGACAGTGCTCTACAAAGGCACAACTCAGTGAGATCAGATATATATATATGTGTGTGTGTGTGTGTGTGTGTGTGTGTGTGTGTGTGTGTGTGTGTGTGTGTGTGTGTGTATGTATGTGTGTGTGTGTGTGTGAGTGTGATGGCTTTTTTTCTGAGAATCTGCATAACTATCTAATATGATTTATAATAATTTCTATGAATACAATATTTTACTCTATTGACAAAATGAATGTTTGCCACAAGTTTTAATAAGTTTCCGCCAAAATGTTAAGGGAGACAATCTGGGATGTGGGCTGTCTCATGCATAGTGTCCATGAGTTTCCTCAGAAGCTTCACTCACAGAATTTTCACAGAGAAACTGAAAGCAGTTAGTATAAACATTGACAAGGTTATCACACTGACACACCACAGATTTAGGAAAATACTCTATTCATAAAATATGTCAGTTATGATGAGTTTAGATGATGTAGTTTCTTGTAGCAAGTAAATATCTTATTTTAGAAGGCATAGAAAATGAAACATTTATTTAAATGTTTTTGAAAATCTACTTAACAGTAGCATAATAATCTGTGTTAAAAACTTGTGTCCCAAACATATACTTTACTATAACTCATTTAATTCATCTGATTGACAAGCATAAATAATCTTATAACTCTATTCTGGAAGAAATGTCATGTGATATATTTTAAAGCAGTAGGTTAGCATGATTGTAAAATCTGGTTACTAATATGTGTTTGCTGTGCATTATTTTGTATAAAGCAGACATATTTATTCTAGGGACGGCAAGTAGGATTGTGCTCTACAAAGACACAACTCAGTGAGATCAGATATATATATATATATATATATATATATATATATATATATATATATATATATATATATGTGTGTGTGTATGTGTGTGTGTGTGTGTGTGTGTGTGTGTGTGTGTGTATGTATGTATATATGTGTATGTGTATATGTATGTGTGTGTGTGTGTGTGTGTGTGTGTGTGTGTGTGTGTGTGTGTGTGTGTGTGTGTATATGTGTGTGTGTATATGTATGTGTGTGTGTCTGTGTTTATGTGTGTGATGGCTTTTTTTTTTTTTTTTTTTTTAGGTAATAACGCAGGTGTTTCTGAGAATCTGCATAACTATGCAATATGATTTATAATAATTTTTATGAATACAATATTTTACTCTATTGACAATAATGAGTTTAAGTAAATGCTCATATACAAACAATTCAAGATTTTTTGGAAGCTGTTGATAGAATTCACATGACAGAAAATAGATGCATCTTAATGCATGTAATGTCTGAATCATATTAGCCAAAGTTTTTGATTTAAATGAATGTTAGAACATAATTTTCTCTCCTCTTGATTTCTAACATTAAGATTATTTGAATGCTATTAGAATGCAAGTGTTATATATTACATAGATCTATATAATAGTATGAACAGTTTTTAAAAAAAAAAAAAAAGATTATTTTAGTTTATATGATGCTGTTTTACCAAATGTGTAGTTTTGTCTTGATAGATAATTGAATT
>NC_056745.1:1346320155-1346397655 GCF_019279795.1 Protopterus annectens
AGCCTTTAATCTAAGGTTCTCGCAGTTCCTATGGATGAGGAAGTAACTGGTGAAGAGTCATGAAGAGTCAGAATCTTGAACTTTGAAATGTCCAGCAAGGTGTTTAGAGTAGACAGGTCCGGAATTGGACGCCATGATTTGTCTCTTCTGGGTACCAGGAAGTCTGGAATAGAAACCTTGTCCCTTTTCCTCTTCTGGTACTAGCCGAGTAGCCCCCCCCTCCCATGTTTAGGAGGGAAAATACTTGTTTCTGAGCCTCTGCCCACTGATTTGGGGGCAGGTCTGGCCATCCATTTGGAGTTGGCAACGTGTGAAAATGAAATTTGTATCCCTGGGACACTTTAAAACCCATCTGTCCTGGGTTATAAGTTGCCAGTTTTCTACATGAAAAGCCAGTTTTCCCCCCAAAGGGGCGGCTGAGAGTTAAATGCTTGGTAATTTTAAAGGAAAGTCATTGAGACTGTTTACCATAGGGTGGTATCTTATTTCCAGATTTGGAAGTGGAAGCACCCCACTGCTTAGCTCCGAGTCCCTTGGGACTGAAACCTGGTGCTTTTGGAGTGTCTGGGTTTGGCTTGAGTGGCTCTGGAAGGAGCTGGAAAGGACCAGTTCTTAGGCCAGTGCCTACTAAATCTTGGAGGTTGTACTTGTAAGAAATCTTTCACAGTTTGCATAGATTTAGCTTTATCTCCCATCTTTTTTAGAACTTCTTCAGCCTTATTGCCAGACGGTCCTGATGCAAAGGAGCATCCAACAGTTTTGCTTTAACATGATCAGGCAGATATTGTTCCTTAAGCCAAGCATGACTTCTAAGCACAGACCCAGTAACAGCAGCCCTGCAAGAGGCCTCTAAAGAATCAAAACCACATTGCAAAGTATGTTTTCTAACGTGTTCAGCTGAATGCAATAAATCCTGTAAATCTATTTTCCACACGGCAGAAATAATCATTTTCTGTTTAAGCAGTCCCATAATATGCTGTTGATATTTTAGCATATGGAATTGACAGTTTAAAGCCCTGATTGCAAAGGTTGCATAAGTATAAACCTTTTTACCTCATCTATCCAGCACCCTGGAGTCTATCAGAAGGGGTATGATTTTATCAGTAGAAGCCTTAATGCCCCTGGGCCCTTGAGAAATGGTTTCTGGGTCCATAACAGGATTTTTAAAAAGGAATTTGTGGGACTCAGGAACCCTGTAGTAATCTGTCTGGTTTACTACGGGCCGGAGGCAGGTAATCAGGCGCCATAGTGGATTCTGAAAACACTGTCTAGTACAGTAGGTATAGCCAAAGGCCTATGCTGAGGAAAGAGGAAATACCCAAGCCTCTTTCTGGATTAAGAAAATTCCTGGCTTTCCCAGTGAAATGCTCCCTTAAGGTATGTAAAGTTTCCCCAAAAGAAAAATCCTCAGGGGAGAAGCAGAGGGAATGGAATCCTCTGCATCAGAATCCTCATATGTAGGTATGGACAAATCCAGGTCATTAGAAGAGTCAGAAGAAACAGAGTCCTGTTCAGAAGAGACATAGTCAAGTTCAGCCCTAGGCCTCTTAGAAGGGGGGGGGGGTTGACTACCTCTAGAGTAATTAAATCTTCAGCCATTTTGATAATCTGTTTTTCAGGCATAGGGGCCTGAACATGTGGCTTGGGCGTTGGTTTTTTAGACATAGATCGAGATTTAGGCCTCCGTATTGAAGGTGGAGTCTGTTTAATATAAAAGTCTGTAGGCCTGAATACACCCTCAGAAGTCAGTGCCTGCACAGCGGCTCCAGACCCATCCAAGGTAGAGACATCCAGGGATTCCATAGATGGAAGCATCTCACGGCACACCGGACTCCGAATGGGTCTCAGTAGAGGCCTGCGAATCAGAAATAGCGGGTATCAGGGGCTGCAAAAGTGCCTCACAGTACCTGCGAACTGGCAACTGGCTTAGAAGCCACTCGGCAGTTTTGGACCTCAACGGCCTTTCTTTGCGGTTTTTTCGGTATTCCGGTAGTCGGATGGCTAATTGACGCAATTTCTGGATAATTAAACAGAGAAGCAAAAATGCACAGACGACCGATAGTGTGCTGATTTTAAAGCACAAAACTGACAGCAAGGTACATCGTGGTCAGGGCCTAGGCAAAGAATACAGTACAAATGAAAATCGTTATGAGGTATTTGCTTCCCACAAGTAATACAATTATTAACTTTTACAGACATCGGTAAGGCGCAAGAAAAAGTTTCCCCAACGGGATACTGAAAAAACGAAAATTTCAGGAGTCGGCCGACCGGCACTTGCAAACGGATTCTGCTTCGGGCACGGCAAGAAAGACTGATGTACTGGTGTTGGCTGCA
Source organism: Protopterus annectens (assembly GCF_019279795.1). Classification (NCBI taxonomy): domain Eukaryota; kingdom Metazoa; phylum Chordata; order Ceratodontiformes; family Protopteridae; genus Protopterus; species Protopterus annectens. Next base: position 1,346,322,490 of record NC_056745.1, read on the forward strand.
TGTTTTATACACCTGATGTCATGGAAGAAGGGACAGCAACCAACACAGGACCCAAGACTGTGAATCAGGCCGACTGAGGGCAACCTGCCAGCAGATTACTCAAATGTAATGACTGCAACAGTGAAACACAAAGAACATCTAAAACAAGATCAATCAAATTAAAGTGATTCAAGTAGGCTACACAACTCAATTAACCAGAATACAATACAAATTACATAAGGAAGAGCTCACTAATAGAAAATGCTTCTAACCCCTCTTGAATAAAAGTACCACTCGACAAGAGGAATCATTCCAACCACTAAAATTATACAGCAGTATTTTAGTGGCGACTTTCAATCATTCTGGATACTGGGACTATGGGCCTACCACCATTTAAGACGATTTGATTTTGAATTCTTTGAACTCTTATTTGATAACAACCATGCTCCATTAAACTGGTAAGATGCAGCAGCCAAAAAACATAAGTTGTCAGTAAACATTGAGCAAGGCGAAAAAAATCTATTTAACCGCCGTATTCTGCCGGAGGTATGAAAAATGTTTTCCCAAAAGGAGAGACACCATTATTTTAAACAAGTATTTTATTTAACAAAGACACTGAACCTGAAGAAAAACCTACCAGGATCTACCTAGCATTTTTTACTAACATCAAGGACAGATAACACTTAACGACAACTTACAAAAAAGATATAAAATTCTCATTTTACAATAAAAGAAAAACACAAAGCCATATAACCACTGAATCAAAGACTGAGTCTTTTTCCTTTAGGCAACAAGGTAATTTAGTGGACTTGCACTTCATACAAGTGAATCATGCCAATACGAGGGACAAACTTTCATAGAAACTTCTCCTCTCAAACTGTCGTTTTGGTCAGATTTTACGGTTATTTCAGCTTTAAAAACAATCTCCATACACAAACTGCCAATTTTTATTATGTACAAAAGAGTGTCTACAGCAGTAGCCAAGATGGTGTGGGGGGAAAAAATGGCTGATGCTTGAATTCTGTTAAGTGATAAGTTTTGTTGGGAGCATAGTTCCAAAGAAAAGTGGTAGATGTGAAGCTCAGAAGCCACCAGTCTGCTGTTGAAATACGTCAATGGTATCTTCATCTTCCATTTCCAACTAAAATTAAGGAAAGGAGAAAAGCTCATTTTAATAAAAGTCACTAAACAGTAAAGTCAGAGCAAGTGCGACTTATCCCTTAAAAGGGCCTACAAATGCAAAGCCTAGTATACTCAATTTCAGAACCAAAATTCAATTTAACATTTTAACCCATACTTAACAGTGAGCAAAAAAGGGACCGAGCTTAACTGACCTACAGGCAGCAACTCTGCAAATAACCAACCAAAAAAAATAACTTACTTTGAAAAGCCAGGCTTTCAGAAGACGCTATGGTACTTACCATATACTTAAGATCAATCTTCAGTGATTCTCAATAGTTTGAGTGATGCTAAAGCCATTAGGACCTCTCAGCAGATAAAACCCTCCTTGGCTGCCAGGCACCACTCCTTATGCCCCCTTCAAGGTTTTCAAACGACAGCACTGAACTGGGACAGAAGACAGCATCAAGGAGAAAAGCCAAAAGCAGGGGATGTTCTGTTACTAAAAATGCCTTTTTACAGGCAAGCTATGTGCTTACGACAAATATGGATCAGAAAATCCATTCTTAACAGCATGACTAGCTGCAAGTATTAAACAGTTTGTACTTGAAACATTCCCAGGCTACAAAGTTCCTCCCTTTGTCACAATCCAATCCATCTTTGATAAACAAGTAATGCACTTGCTTGAACACTAGATTTCTCTGGTATCTGTCCAGACACTAGCAACTGGTGCCTTTGGTACCCTCTACTGATGGCAACAAACTTCACAAGCTCTAGTTCCTCCCTACTGCTGCATCCCCCAGAGTATGCAAACATCTACAATACATTAACCCTTTCCAGTAAGGCAGACAGAACAGAAAAATGCAAATCTACTTACAGGCCACTCAGAATAACAATATGGTGTACTGTTAGAGTCCAGAGAAAATCTAACTTTCTAATAACCTCATAACTTATTTCACTGGTCCCAGATGCAAACATCAGGACAGAGTCCCGGACAATGTGGATGGCCCAACAGCAAACATTTAAGAATGGCTGCCCCAAATAATGATCTAATCCTAGGAACAGTTAAGACTAATGCTTAAAGGCATGCAGGAAAACCAACACAGCACTGCAATCTCATCAACCATCAATTATTGCATTAAGTAGGAAACTATCAGCAAGGAAATAAGGTTACGCAGAAATACTGTGGATGTAGCTTGACCTTTAAGTATGCATCTGATGGAATGTCTGATTGCTGTGGTACAACAGAAGGAAATGCAGTCTGAAATCCATTTAGCCAATGTAATCTTTGCAATCTTTAAACAAAGCCTTGCCAGAGAAAAATTCTTTTTCCTTAAAGCCTTTGTGCAATAAAAACAGAATATGAACTGCCTGTATACAACCAAGCAATTTAACCAACACTCTCCTGTATAAAGCACACTTTGGAAATACATAAATATACACATATTCAGATTCTGAGTGGTTACTTCAGGCATAAAGAATGGTTTCCTCCTAAGGGAGACCCAGTTCCAATGGAAAATGTAAGGATATTGTAACAGTAATATTATGATACTGCAAGAAACTTGGAAACTTCTGGACAAATTAGTTTTAAACAGGGCAGTCTTCCAACAGAACTTAAGCTCAGTAAAACTTGCTGGTTTAAAGGGAGGTCCTGTTAAACAGCAAAGTTGAAATCCCACACAAGGACTGATTTAAATAACAGGTCTGGAGTGAATAATTTCCTTAAAGGCGGCATTACAGGACCTGAGAGTCCAAGGAAATGTACTGAACTTTGTTGCTAGATGCACTTTGACTATTAACCTGTTTTGTTACAATTCTAAGGTGCCCAACAGTTGATCCAACGATGCAGAAAAGTACAGTTGTGTACACTTACCATAAATACAGAATGTATTCACTGTTGCAGTCATCACCATTTGGGTCATCTGCCTGCAAGTATCCCTCAGTTGTCCTGAATACCAGAGTCTTGGGATTTCTGCGTCAGATGCTGTCACTTCTTCCATGACGTCATGGGTATAAAACATGCAGCCTATGCCACTACTTCAGCTTTTCTTGCCCCAGATGGCAGGAGCCCCCTAAACAGGAAGCAATTACATGGTGTGGAACACCCCCAGCAAAAAGCAAATACCAATGATATAAAGTATGCCAAACAAAAAGGATAGGCAGAAGTAAAGAGAAGTCAGGGGGCTGGAGGGAGGGTAACCAGGACTGCAACAGTGAATACACTAACATCTACATTTATGGTAAGTGTACACAACTGTACTATGTTCCTCGTGTTTTACTGTTTTGTCATCTCATTTGGGTTGATTCCCAAAGCTGAGGATGGGTGGAGGCAGTCAACATTAGGGCTGGCAAGCAGGCCCTGTAAGACTGCAGTAGCAAATCCAGCTCTGGATTTAGAAAAGAAAGTGGTAATGCTTGGTGAAGGTGTGTACCAAGCTCCAGGATGTCCCTGGCAGGGTCTTCCCTGAGAAAAATTCTGTAGAGGCTGACGCAGCCCTAGTGGAATGTGTTATGATCCCCTGTGGGTCATGTTTCCCATGACGTCTGCAGCAGAAATGGATGCAGTATGCTATCATGTAGAAATGGTTTGCCCTCTGCCCCTGTAGCAAAACTGACCAATTCCAGAAAGGTTTAGTCCTGTACAGATAGAACCTAAGCAGCCTGTGCACGTCCATGGAGTGCAGGATCCTTTCCCCCATATTCTGAGTATTAGGGAAAAAGGTTGGAAAATGAATGGATTGGTTTAAAGCCACACTAGATACCACCTTTGGCATAAATGATGGGTTAGTCCTGAGGGAACCGTCTGCATGGAAGATGAAGGGTTCCATGGCCATAAGGGCCTGCAATAAAGACTCTTCTTGCTGAAGTAATGGCTAGAAGTAAAGCTGCTTTCCAGGAGAGGAATTTTAACTGCTGAAGCAGCAGGCTCAAAGGGTGGAAGCGTGAGTTTTTCCAATACAAGGTTAAGGTCTCAGGCTGGAGTAGGAGCTTTCCTGGGGGTCTTATATTTTTGGCTCCTCTCAAGAACTGTTTGACCAGAGGATGAGGGGTGGGCTCAGTATTAGAATGAGCTGAGACGGCAGAGGCATGAATCTTAATTGAAGAGGATAGGCCTTTGTGGAACATTTCCGTTAAGTAATCTAGCATAAGGGAAAAGCTTGTCACGTGTCCATTCCTTGAGACTGCCTCGAAGAACAGTATATTTTCCACTTTTCTGAATGGGATTTTCTAGTAGGCCTTTTGCCTACAGGATGACATCCGGGCACCTGTTTGAGGGTTCAGGGGATGAACCAAGGCTGCTGGGTTCAGGGTTTGTAACAGAGGATACAAAAATCGGCCCCTCCTGCTGGGACAGCGGGGGGGTGAGGCAGGTGCCAGGTGGCAGTACTGTCAGACTGCACAAAGGTGGGTACCAGTGCTGGCGTGGCCAGTCTGGTGCAGTCAGGAATGTCCTTTGCTCATCCTGTTTGGTCTTTAGTAGAACCTTCGAGAGGTGGGGCAGAGGTGGAAAGGCATAGATTGAGAGGTTTTCCCATGTAAAGGACAGAGCATCCACTTTGCATGCTTAGCTGTGGGGAGTTTTGGTTCAATATTTGCTCAACTAAAAGTTCTGTAGGGAAGAGCAAAGAGGTCCACCTCTGGTGCACCCCACCTGCGGATCAGCAGCTTGAATGATTTGGTTTCCAGTTTCCACTCCTGCGGGTCCATTAGATTTCTGCTCAAGTCATCTGCCAGTGAATTTAGTTTGCCTGGCAAGAATTGAGCTTGCAGGTGTACTTGGTTGCTCAAGGCCGTGTCCCACAGAGCCATAGAAACCTGCAGAGTGGGTAGGAATGGGTTCCCACTGTGGTGCTGTCTTTATCAATAGTTGCCCTGGAAGAATAAGGCGCTTGAAGGCTGTCAGAGCATTCTGTACAGCTAACATTTCTTTTTGATTGATATGAAGGTGCACTGGCTTTGGGCTCCATTGGCCTAGAATACCTTGTCCTGCCTTGCAAGTCCCCATGCATAGACTGATGCGTCTGTTAGGGTTCGGGCGGCAGTGGGTAGAGTGAAAGGGAGTCCGTTGTTGTGGTAGCAGGCCTCTGGCCACCAAAGAAACTCTCCCCTTAGGCAAGGGATGACAGGAATCATTGTTTCCGGGTCCTGAGAAAGTTGACACCAGAGACCAAGTACCATTGAAGTTTACTAACATGCAGTCCTGCATATAGAATTAGTAGAGTGCAAGAGGCCATGAACCCTACGACTTGCAGTATTTTTCTCAGAGATAGCTGGGTTTTGGTGGCCAGTAGACTGTAGTAGTTTGTCAAATACATTTGTTTTTCTGGAGTGAGGAATGCCATCTGGAAGTGTTCAATCTTGCTCCCAAAAATACAAACTGTTGGCTGGGTACCAGATGTGATTTATTTTCGTTGATTGAGTACCCCAGTGAAGTTAGAGGTCTCTCTACAAACTTCAAGTGCTGGAGTAGCGATTGCAGACTGTCTGCCTGAATCAGGCGATCGTGCAAGTATGTGTAAATTTGAATTTTTTCTCTGCCTGTAATATGCAATGGCTGGGGCAAGGCATTTTGTGAATACCCTGGGCGCAGTAGATAAGCCAAAGGGAAGTGCAGAGAACTGGTGATGCATACAGCCTACTCTGAAACGTAGGTATTTTCTGCAAGATTCCCTTATGGGGATGTGTAGATAAGCTTCTTTTTAAGTAAAGGGTGGCGAGCCAGGAGTCCTTGCCTAGCACAGGAAGCAGCTGTTGGAAAGTAAGAATCTTGAACCTTGGAACCTCCAGGAAGGTGTTGAGAATAGATAGATCCAGGACAGGGTGCCAAGAGTTTTCGTTCCTGGGTACCAGAAACAGGCTGAAGTAAAAACCTTGTCCCCTATGCTCTGCTGGGACAGGTTGAATAGCCTTGATAATGAGAAGAGAAAGTACTTGCTTTGGGGCCTCTGCCCACGGGTATGGGAAAGGTCTGGCCATCCACTTGAGGTTGGCAGTGAGTGGAAGCAGACTCTGCATCCCTGGGACACAAAGTTCACGACCCATCTGTCCTGTGTGATGTACTCCCAGTTATTTGCATGTAGGGCAAGTTCTCCTCCTAAGGGTGCAAGTACTTGAGCAAGGCTTGGAAGAATTAAGAAGTCATACCGAGATTTTACCATAGGATGTTGGCTTTCTACTCCGTTGTAGAGGTGGGGAGCACTCCACTGCTTAGACCTGTGCATACCCTGAGATTGTAACCGTGGTGGTATACTGCCCCTAAGTTAGGACTGAAGATATGGGAGGGACTAGAAATGACCAGTATTTAGAAGGCCAATGCCTACTGAATCTAGGTGGCTGTACCTGCAGGAAATACTAGTTTGCATAAATTTAGCTTTTTCTTCCAACATTTTGAGGACGATCTCTGCTTTATTGCCAAAGAGGCATTCTTGACTTAGTGGTGCATCTAGAAACTTTGCTTTGACAGTCTTGCAAAACATGTTCCTTGAGCCAAGCATGCCTTCTAACAGACCCAGTGACAGCAGCCCTGCAAGATGCTTTTAAGGCATCAAAACCACATTGCAAAGTATGTTTTCCAACTTGGTTAGCAGAATGCATTAACATGTGTAAATCTTTATGTTCTGCACAATCAAATCATTTTCTATTTAATTAGCTCTACAACATGTTGCTGATACTTTAAACATATGAAACTGGCAATTTAAAGCCCTGATGGCAAGAGCAGCATCTTCTTACCCCATCTGTCTAAAGCCCTAGAGTCCCTGTCCAAAGGGGTAGGGCTTTTGGCTATTGTAGCCTTAATGCCTTTAGGTCCCTGGGAAATGGTCTCTGGATCCGCAGTAGGATTCTTAGAGAAACTTATGGGAGTCGGGTACTCTGTAGTACCAGTCAGGTTTCCTGGCCACTGGAGACAAGGTATCAGGTTTAAGGCTGGATTCCAAGAAGACATCTACAATCTCCAAAACAGAGGGTATAGCTAAAGGCCTGTGCTGAGGCAAGTTTAAAAATACTCAGTCTTTTTGACTGTGGGTAGTCCTAGCATTCCCAGCAGAAATGCTCTGTTAAGGTATGCAAGGTTTCACCAGAAGAAAAATCCTCCGGAAGGGAAGGCAGAGGGGATGGAATCCTCTGCATCCGAATCAATGCTCCCAGCACCAACAAATGGCACAACCTCTCAAGAGAGGAACACAGCCCTGATGAAGCTTAACAAAGACAGCAATCTCCAAATCATGAAAGCAGATAAAGGCACGGGGATTGTACTCATGGAAAAAAGTGTGTACTCCACAAAAATCTAAACAGCCCTGGCGGACCAAGGATTCTACACAAAAGTGGATCTCCAAACGGTCAGCATTTCTCCACAATCGAAAAAAACTACGATTACTGGAGAAAGAACACAGCATCTTCCTGGAGGAATACATACTCATGACAGTACCCCACCCTAACCTGGGCAAATTCTTCGGTATCCCAAAGATCCACAAAAACACAGAGGATCCCCCTTTCAGACTAATTGTATCCAATGTACACACCAAAATGGAAAAAATATCGGAATTTGTTGACCACCTCTTAAACCCTCTGGTGCAATTCACTAGATTCTACCTGAAAGATTCCTGGCACTTTCTCAACGAACTATCCACGGCACAACGCAAAACTGCCCACTAATAACTCTGGATGTTAATTCTCTCTACACCAACATCCCCCACCAGGAAGGGTTGGCAGCACTAAGATTGTTCCTGTCCAAATATACTCATTTCACCACAGCCAAAATTCACACAGTATGTGAATTAACAGTCATTGTTCTCCACAACAATTTCTTCCATGTCAACACCAACAATTTCTTCCATTTCAACACCAATATTTTTAAAGTAAAAGGTGTTCCGATGGGAACAAAACTAGCTCCAGCATTCGCGAATCTTGTACTGAGCACCTGGGAACTTGAAACACTCGTGCACCTCCCCAGGTTCAGTAAAATAAGTCTAAGACCGCCGTTATAAAGACTACTTGTTTTATTTGGAACGGACCCAAAGAAGAGCTGACCACCTTCCTACAAGCCCTCTGACAGCATACCCTACTTAGATTTTTCATGTCTGGTTATGGTTCAAGCATAGCTTTCCTGGACACCCTCATCTCGATTGACAGACCTAATAATTCCCTGGAATCCAACATTTACAGAAAGGAGACATATGGAAACAATTTCCTGGACTTCAAAAGCCAGCACCCATTCTTTATGAAAAAGAAAGTGGTGCATGGCAAATTCATCAGATTGTCAAGGCTCATCAGCAACGACTCCACCTTACTAGAGAAGTGAGTTTGTCTCATGTTCCGAGAGAGAGAGACTACCCAGCACAATTGGTGAGCTCGATACTCAAAAGAGGTCAAAGGCAGGCACAAGTTTAAACCCATCCTAACATATGGGTTCACCTACCGTACTAATACCCAAAAGGCAGACAACCCTCAGCTTCCCAGACCCCATCTGCAGGGACATGGAAAACATCAAGCAAATAATGTCCGTACACTGGGACATTATCTCCACAGACAAGGAACTGAAATTCTCCTTGGGAGTGTCTCCTACCTTCTGCTACAAAAAAACGAACTCTGCAAGCATCGTTCGAGATCAGGGATACACCGCTTCTTTTGGACAACAAAATCATAACCACAGACCCAAAGGGATGATCACCTGCAGCAACTGTGTTTTGCAAACACATCTTGGTGGGGCAAAATTTCATTTTCCAACATCGCTCCCTCAATTTGCTTCCAACGATTTTATTTTCGCCACACCACTTCCGTGGTCTATGCGGCAGTATGCGACTTTTGCCCAGCGTTTTACGTCGGCAATACCACCAAGAAATTATCAGACCGCATCAACCACCACCTAGGAGCAGTAACATCCCCATAACCCTGACAATGCATTAGGAAAACACAGTACTAGTTGCACTGGATTCACAGAGTTCAAAATCTTTGTACTTGAACAAATAGCTCCGTTTTTCAGAGACACGGACTTCCTACTTAAAGGCAAGGAGCTCAAATGGCAATTCACACTGAATGCAGAAAACTCCAGGACTAAATGAGAATTTGAATGTGAAGTGCGGTCTGAAGTGGCGTAGATAACCATCTACAGCCGCTCCTAGCACACTCCACAGTAAACTTGCACTAAAGCATTACATCAAAAAAGTTACCTCAATTTAAATATTGGTTTCTCACTGGCCTTAATTAAATGCATTGTAATTTAGCTACTGAGCCCAGATCACAGTACCGACTGGCTAATTCCTCCACTCTAATTTAAATACATGTACTATTGGTTAATTCTCCACCTAATTTAAATACATGTACTATTTTACTGACTTGCCTTGGCACAGTATTTCATTCTTGAAGAAGATCTGTACATCAATAAAGATCGAAAGCGCTAAATACCGGGTTACGCTCCGTGTCTTTGTCCTTCACTAGATGCTCAGGAAGTTGTTTTACTTAATATATATATATATATATATATATATATATATATATATATATATATATATATATATATATATATATATATATACACATATATATATACACACACATATACATGTATGTCTACAGAAATACAGACACCTACATGTACATATAAACACAGATATACAACATAATATATATCTACACATACATAGCGATAGATACATATCTGTGTCTACATATATACAAACACACATATCTACATACACATACACACCCCATATTTTCTCATCACAGTGCTGCATGCTATATGGGAGGGGAAATCACATATATCAATGCACACAAATGTACAGCAGCAAATGTGTGCAACATGAACAGGTATATCACTTGTGAACCCCTATGTGGGACCACATTGCACTTGTCTGTGAAGGTGGGATTGTGAATCCGTGTAAGGATAGCAGGTATATTTGTTGAGTTGGGTTGGGTAGGTAGATAGAGAACAGAGCCTACAGGGGTGGTATATGACACATGGTGGGTAGACACCCTGGATGGTGATTGTTGTCTGCAATGTGGAAGCCACATGAGCCCCCATATGGAAACAATGGGAACAAGGCCCCTACCCATTGCCAGTCACAACAGCAATTGCATGGACCAGAAGGTGCCTGGGCTGGAGGCTGAGCAGGAGTAGCATGTGGACCCTGTGAGTGTATACTGAGGGCCTCAAGGTACTGTAGCATATCTCCCGTGTTTTATGTGTACCTCCCTATGCACCAAACCCTGGACCTGAACACGGGTTACAGGATCATGTGTGTGTATGCCCCCAGGGGGGACACCACACCCTGAGGAGGTACCACCTGAAGGTAGTGCAGACCAGTAGATGAGGAGGCCCCATGGTGGGTCACACATGTGATGTGGCCTGTTAACATGGCCAGATGAGGTTGGAGAGGTGGCTCAGCTGCCAAATATCCCCTAAACAAGCTACTGTGTCACTGTTATAGAACATATGTGGTTAGTAATATCCTACACAATCCCTGAACATATCCAAATGCATGCATAGATATTGCCAGTAACACTGAATGTCAGATGTGCAGCAATCACATAGCAAGCATACCGCATGCATATATGGAACCATAGTGGCCCTGACAATGCCATGCAGGTGAATAGTCTGTAACACGCCAGCAATGATAGTGCGCACTCAGGGAACATGGCCACAGACACATAGCACAAACTGTGTTACAATACAATACATATATATCCCACTGTTAGTTAAGGTGTGCCATACCTATTGAGTTGTGTGAATAGGTTGTTGTTGCAGATTTGGGGATGGGGGGACAGAAATGTGTATTAAGAACTATGATAACCTTGCTGTATGATTTGCTCAGACCTATTTCCATCTTCATGTCTTTCAGGCAAGATTTTCTTAGGCATTGCTCTGACCTGCTTCGCAATGCTCGCAGGCATGCTGCTGCAGTATGGGGGGATCACCGCGCAATGGGGGTGGCCTTCAACCTATCCCCCGAACACATGTGGAGCAGCTCCTCAGCAGCCTCGGGGCACCTGCCCACACAAATATACAAAAACAGTCTGAGAGCATGTTGGAGGTGGGTGTTACCCACACACCAGCTGAGGAGCGTGCAGGTAAGACCACAGGGAACATCAGTACACCACTTTAGCGTATGCATCTGCATCTGTATATGTGGGGCATCTCCTTCTTCTTTTGGCTTTTCCCAGTTAGGGTTTGCCACAGTAGATCACCTGTATCCATCTCTCCCTGTCCTCTGCATCTTGGTCTGTCACACCAACCACCTGCATGTCCTCTCACCACATCCATAAACCTTACCTTAGGCCTCTCTCAACTCCCCTTACCTGGCAGCCTCATCCTCGGCATCCTTTTCCCAATATATCCAGCATCCCTCCTCAGCACATGTCCAAACCAATGCAATTCTGCCTCTCTGGCTTTGTCTCCAAACTGTCCAACCTGAGCTGACCTTCTAATATACATATTCCCAATACTGGCTACTCCATCATACCCAGTGCAAATTGTAACCTCTTCAACTCTGCCACATCCAGTTCTGACTCCTACCTTTTGTCAATGCCAGTGTCTCCAGTACATATAACATAGCTGGTGTCACTACCCTCTTGTAGACCTTCCCTTTCACTCCTACTGGTACTTGTCCATCACAAAACATGCCTGACACTCTCCTCCCCCAACTCCACCCTGCCTGTACTCTCACCTTCACCTCTCCACCACACTTGTCATTACTCTGAACCATTGATCCCAAGTATTTAAACTCATCCACCTCACCAACTCTACTCCCTGCATCCTCACCATTCCTCTATCCTCCCTGTCATTCACACACATATATGCTGTCATAGTCCAGCTGAACTTCCTTCCTCTCTCGAGCATATCTCCACCTCTCCAGGGTCTCCTAAACCTGTTCCCCACTCTCACTACATATCACAATGTCATCTGCAAACATCATAGTCCACAGGGACTCCTTTCTGATCTCGGCTGTCAACCTGTCCATCACCACTGCAAATAACAAATGGCTCAGAGCTGATCCCTGATGTAATCCCACCTCCACCTGAAACACAGCTGTCACTCCCTCTGCAGATCACAGTGCTGTCACACTACCCTGGTACATATGCTGTACCACTGTAACATACTTCTCTGCCACTCCCGTCTTCCTCACACAATACCAGAACTCCTCTCCAGACACCCTGTCATATACTTTCTCTAAGTCCACAAAAAAAAATGCAACTCCTTCTGACCCTCCCTGTGTGTCTACATCAACACTCTCAGAGCAAACATTGCATCTGTAGTGCTCTTTCTTGGCATGAAGCCATACTGCTGATCAGTAATAATCACCTCCCATCTTAAACCAGCTTCCACTACTCTTTCCCATACCTTCATGCTGTGAATGATCAATATTACTCCTCTGTATTTACTAGAGCTCTGCACATCACCCTTATTCTTAAAATCCAGTACCAAACCACCTTTCCTCCATTCCACAGGCATCCTCTCACATTCCAAGATACCATCAAACAATTTGGTTAAACATGTCGGTACCATGTCCCCTAAACACCTCCAAGCTTTTACAGGTATGTCATCTGGTCCAACAGCCTATCCATTCATCATCCTCTTCATAGCTATCTGTACTTCTGCCTTGTAGAGCATGCATATCTGATATGTCATAAATATTGGTTGTTGATGCATAGTGGTGATAAACAGATGTGCATAACTGCTAATATTGTGGACTTGTACTGTTGATGTACTGTAATGCTGCACCCACCCTGTAGCAATGCCACAGCTGTGGCCACTAACATTGCAACTCTGACACTCTTATGCAGGTCTCTCCAGCATACCACCAAGGCAGCAGCCTGTGGCTGGTGAGTATGGTTTATGTTGATGGTTGCAAATACACTGGCCATGTAATGGCTATGGTATATGCCATGCACACATCTAACACACCTACCCTTAATGTATGCTGTACATGTTCACGTATTGTTGCTATTAAATGCACTGCATCACAGTGGTGACCATGATGGGGTATTGGAAAGGTATGGCAGATGACTGCAAGATAACTGATGTCCTGTCATTGTGAGATTTGTCCATAAATAATGGTGGCACACACAGCCTACAATAGGGACACGTGTGTAACATCACCCTTGTACAGTACACCAACAGATCATATACCAGTACTATGATGGCAACTGTTACAGATGTATGCTGTGGCATAATGTATTATTGTGGTCCACATTATTAGCTGTGACTTGGCTGTGACATGTGCTATTCAATGTATGGGACACTGCAAACTGAGACACATGTGTAGGCCATATTTGTCAAACATCTGCAAAAAGGCTGGAGGTGGGGAGGGGGTGCTAGCATGACACACCTGTGCACTGCAGCAGGGAGCCATAAGGATGGTAAGAATGGCTGTATCTGCACATAGACAGGGTCAGCAACTGTGGCAGATGTAACTCCACACCCACAGAAATAGTGACGGCACTGTGTAAACACCAAGGTGTGTGCATATGAGTAGACCTTGCAATTATGCACAGTTGGGGAACATGTATAGGGCAGACTGACCATACACAAGCCAGTGCAGGTGGGCCATGCTAGTATACCCCTTGCAGAAATAGTGACTGCTGTAGTACACATAACAGTGGGTGCAACAACATGTCATGATCGTGTGCACACATAGGCACACACAGGACTGTATGCAATGTGGTCAGCATCCGCACAACTAACACCTTTAGTAGACACTGCATGTGGAGGTGCAGGACTTATGGCAAATATTAGGCTCATGTACTGTTAATATATGTAGTGATGTTGTCTCATGGCAGATCAAGGAATTGTGCATCCCACCAATAAGAGTGTGTAGACTCCCCATAGCCATGGTATGATCTGCCAGTAGACAGTGTAATACTATTAAATTGTTCATACATGGTCTGCTAATGTTGAGAACTGTACACCACACATCAAGCATTCACAACCGACATCTGACCACACATCACCCCATGTATGTTTTGCTGGAAAACATTGGGCCTGTGAGCATTACAGCTGACATAACTGACACTGTACAACACATTCAGCAATGGGATGTACACCTGTGAATTGTGGTGCACAGTACATGGCAGGGTGCATAACAGGTGCACGGCAATACTGTGTATATGGGTGCAGTGTTCCCCACGGGAAGGGGTATCAACTACTAACACAGGCCATGCCTCAAACACATGTATACTGTTGCTAGCATGGATTGACTATAGCTGCACTGCATGCTATTGTGTACCATATGTTATACATGTTGACAGATGGGTATACTGTCATTGTGCAACCTCACCTGTATGTGTGTCTGTCTCTCTGTGTGGGTGTTCATTTAGTCTGCAGGTTCAATGTGGTGTAGCGGAGGGAGGATGCTGCATGTAGGATGTGTGTGTGCATGTGTGTGTGTGTGGTTGTGTAGGTGTTCATGTATGCACATGTGTGACTGTGGAGTTCTTCATATGGCAGTACTCCCCTTTGTGATAGTGCAGTACATGGACTGACACAAGACACGACAGGAATACTTGTCTGATATGTAATCACAGGACAGCTGATAGTCTAATAAGGACTGTAGCATGGAACATGCATTGGGAGGGAAAGTAGATACCAGGTATACCCTCAATATCGCATACAGCAGGGAGGTGAATGACAACCCAAGTAGGTAGCACTACAGATGCATTGGGGAATTACTAGACAACAGCAGGGAGTGTATACATATATCACAGTTGTCACATGATAGGTTGACTGAGCAGCATGTCAGGCATGTACTAACCAATCTGTACACATGACAGTACAGTGTGTGACATTATGGAGGGACTGTATTAGCCCCTCACATATAGGGGCCAGTCACACAAAGTCCAAGCATACACAGGGTGAACATTGAATGACAGCAGTCAGGCCATGTAAAAGGTACTACACTGAGGTCACGGAGTTAATGAAGTAACGGGTCTTGTGTTGGGATCAGTTATGTAGGCATTTAGAGGAGTGAGACAATCATGAGTGGCATTAATGAGTGTATGTCACCAGTTGTTATGCATGATGGGCAACGTATGGGAATAAATATGGGACTGTCTGTAGCATCACAGACAGGTAGGTAGTAAGGTAGAGTGTGTGTATGTGTGTGTGTGTGTGTGTGTGTGTGTGTGTGTGTGTGTGTGTGTGTGTGTGTGTGTGTGTGTGTATGCATTGATATGCAATGCTGGACAACTCTTAAAGTGCATTTCTGTTTCCCCCCACATAGGTGGCAAGGTGGGTCAGGGTCCCACCTGCAGGCTACCTGATGTCAGTGTGCACCCAGACACTGATAATGATGAGACCATGATTGTGGCACAGGCAGGTTTGTCAGGGGTCGACACAGAGCCAACAGTTGACATCCCCCTCTTAGCCACCCCAGCCCGCACACAGTTTCAGTGCCTATACATACCCCACCACCAGTGGCCATAGCTGAGGGACAGTTGGCGCTTAGTGGCAGTGCACAGGGTAGTGTGGTGACCATGCCAGCTGTGTCTGTCCTCAGCAGGCATAGCCAGATGTCTGGCAGGCCACCACATAGGCAGTTGTGCCAGGGTACTTGTGGTAGGGCCACTGGTCATCCTGCCCCTGGCAGGGGCACCACGACTGGTACCACCAGGCACATGTTTCAGGCTATCATGGAGGCACAGGTACATATAGAAAGGTACACCAGACAGGGCCAGAGGCTGCAGAGGGCTGCTTATTCAGCTGTATGTGATAGCATCAGTAAACTTGCTGCTTCCCAGCGTGAACACAACAACATCATGGATAGATGGTGGGGTGAGATGATGGGCATCCTCGACTGTGGTATGTCCTTGCTAGAACACCTGGTGGGAATGGTGTGACGGCCGCATGGACACATGCCAGAAACATCAACATCTGGTGGTCGATGTGGACGTGGTAGGATGCCAAGCCACTCCTGTAGTGGAAGTAGTAGCCCCAGCACATCAGTGGGTGTGCTGTCCACACCACACCACAGCAGGCCTTGTGCACATGGCCCTGGCCAGTCCCAGGTGGGACATGGTTCCAACGGACAACTGCCATCATCAGGGGGGAGCAGCACCTCAAGGCTCCATGGAACCCCTGGCAGGCACAGTCAGCATGTCCATGGCCGGAGGTGGTGAACTGCACACTCTACCAGGTATGGTCTGCAGCTGTCCAAAAACACCAGTATGGGCAGCCACATGGCAGAACTGTGTGCTGCATACCCACACACTATACAAACACATGTAGGGCAACCCCATACCATCACACACCACATCACCACACCCCATCCAAATAATTAAACCCCTCATCCACACACATGGTGTCAACTGTATGGACCACCCTCGGCCCCTGGCAAACCAGAAACACACCCTGTGCATATGATGATACCTGTGCCACATCCCTGTCATCCATAACATCAATGCAGGGACAGGCTAATATGGTTCTGATGCACACGGTGACTGCACTACAGTGCAGCAATGTACTACAGTGTAACATGTTGTCAGGAGTAATGTGTAGTGCACACATGTCAGGTAGTGTAGCCATCCAGCTATGATGCATGCCAGCTGTTAGTAACACTGGGTGATTGTGATCTCCATAATGTTATCCATTTGCGTTGTAGGTGTACATGTGTCAGCAGGAGGATAGTTTGCAGTCATATTCCACAAGGGTTATGGTAATGTGGTGACACCATGACTGCGACTTATCCAGAGTACAGGTGCACACATGTCACAGATTGTCTAACAGTTATTGCCTGTACCACATAGACAGGTAACCCGCTGGGACATGTATAATTCGCAACTGTATGTAGACCCATCCACATACACACACACTCTTAAATGGCAGTACTGTGACTAGACCCCTACCTAGGTATGTAATGCTACTGAACTGTGTGGCTGTCATTGCACACAACGTTTAGGTTGAGGTGTGTACCAGGTTACGGATTACATGCAGAATATCCACAGACATGTGCAGTATAGTAATGTGGGATGTCATGGTCGTATATGGATAATACATGGTGTGACATACCATCATGCACACATTGACAGACATATAAGAGGCAGGCACACATCTGAGATACCTGGGTCTATTGGTGCTAACTAACTAGTCCATGTGTCCAATGTGTCACAGGTAGGCTGCACACATCACATGTGTAACTGAGCTGTATTGTGGTTTCAGTTACCTGTATGGTTGATAGTGACATTGGTCATCATAAAGTTGTGCATGGGGCATATACTGGGTGTACCATGGTGTATTTACAGTATACACAGCACCCACACCCCCCCAGTGGTCAATGTATTCACTGGATCCCACAATGACACTCTGACATACCGGCTATCACACATTGCCCACGACTGCAATACAAGCCATTGTATATCACAACAGTGGTACTACAGGAATATGCATCTAATGCACATGCCACAGGCATAGTAGTGTGTTGCACTGCCATGCCTCACCTATGGGTGGTGATAACACTACCTGTACTACTGTGTGGCAAGTGTAGTGTAATAGGAGTATGTGGACTCAGAATGGTGTACCCTACAGATATGCAGACATGCACATGTATACACACACTTGCCAGACCTCAATGAGTTTTGCATGCCTATCAACCCATTTGTACAACACTGGTGTGCTGGTAATGCATGGCGCATGTAGCCAGTAGGGTGAGGCATGTAACATGTACATGTCATGTCCAACACAGCAGCAGCAACATCTGACTATGGCGCTGTGTGTTGAGGTGGTTGTGAAGGCCAACATGGAGTCTGACCTACAAGTGTACTTACACACACACACTGCTATCCTCAGTTATGCACACGTACACGTCAGTAATGTGGTGCATTGCTGTAGTTGGTCATAGCTGTGTCCATGGCTATTGTCCATGAGAAGATGGATTGTGTAGGGGTTGTGTATACATTGGTGTCATGCTACTTGCCATGTGCAAGCAGGCAATCTGTCGATGACCCCACTTTGGTGACTGTCAGGGTGAGAGTGACATGAATCAGCCAATCCCTGGGGTGCCTTCTGCATATGGCCACTGAGGTGATCCAGTTGAAATGTATGCAACATGTATTACAGCACATGCTTAGTGCCTCTGTTGGAGAACTGTACCCAAGCATGTTCTGTTGACTGTGGTAGTATAGTTTAGGTACCCGTAGAGTAGAGTTCTACTGTGTTCTCATTGTATTTTTATGGTTTGGCGGTGAAGTTTTATTAAAGAAGTGTTTTATTACTACTGAGTGGAGATCGTTTGTGGATCCTTATCCTGTGGCCAAGTGCTTTTTGGTTTGTTGTTCTGTCAGTAAGCCAGTTGGCAACCCAATGCGTGACGTGGAAATGTCTGGCCAGCCTAGTACGTTTATTTATGTTTCCAGAGTGGGAGATGGTGCCGAAGGCCTTGACAAGTTCCAAATAGGCTGTGTGGACCACCTTACCCTCTTCCATAGCTCTGGAGACTGATTCAAAGACATCAGTCAGGTTCAGGAGACATGATTGGCCATTCACGGGCCCAAACTGAGTGGGGTCCAGTGTTTGAGGCTTGCCAATGTCTTTGTTGATATGTGTCAAGGTAATGCATTCCATGCCCTTCCAGATCAGGCTCGTCATACTGATGGGACGGTAGTTCGCGGGATGCAAGGTTGGTCCCCCCTTGTGGAGTGGGATAACTGTAGCTGTGCACCACTCAGTGGGCAATAAGCCACCTGAGGTGAGGCTATGATTACACATGACACGTAAGTGAGGTGCAAGTTCATGTTGTAGTTCATGTAATATACAGCCCAGAATGTCATCTGGTCCCATGGATGCTGTATTCTTATTTGTGGAGAGTGCGGTTTCTACCTGTGTGGCCATGATTACTTGACTTTTGCAATACTTTGGTATTGAGATGGGTCCTTTAGGTGGTGTGAGGGGGGGTGAATGCGGCACTACAGTGATCTGTCAGGATATTGGCAAAGTCCTTCGGATCAGCATATTTAATGCCATTTTGTTGTAGCTCAGATCAGTTCTGAGCATTGCCATTATGATTCTGGCCATAACCATTGAATGCCTTGTTGTCGGTGGTATCTGTGGCAATTTAATTTATGTAACTAGCTTTAGCGGATGTTATGTGGGATCTCAGCTTCTTACTGACGCTGGAAAGGGAGTTGTTTGCATCCCGGGATTATCCCGCTTACTTCAGCAGTCTATTCCATCTGTGGTACAGTTCATTTAAGACAGGGGACCACCATATTGGCATCCCTGTTATGGAGTGGAGTGTCTTGTTTCAATATGTGATGGCACAATACATGCACGAGTGGATGTGCTCACACAGTGCCTTACTGTAGGATTCATCAGTTGATCTATCATCCCTCACCTTCACGGTTGTATTGAGGTTTCTCATGTCTGACTTGTGTATCATGAAGTAGGCTTTGTAGAGGTCCTTTATGGGGGTCCCCTTCCTGGGGGTTGGGGGTGGGATGTGGATGTCTACAGTGATTACCTTATGGTCAGACCTGACTAATGAGGGGGTGACAAATGGTGTGGAGCATCTATCTCCCATGTTGGTAATGACCAGGTGTAGGCTATCGGAGCCCCTGGTTGGACAATGGATTACTTGGTCCAAGTCACTGGAATTCATGACCTTCAAGAACTGTTGGGGAAAGGCATTGGTACCTGGATCATTTCCATGCTTACTGGCAGGGTGGTTTAAATAAACCAGTATGACGGTTGTTGGTTGTATCCTAATACTGTCCATTATGTTTAGTAAGGTGTTGTGAGAATCCTGGGTCATGGTGGGGGATCTGTAGCAAGCTACGATTAGGATTTCAGTCTTACCTAGTGTTATTTGCACCAGGTGAATGCAGATGCATTCCATTGGGAACTAGCCTGGATGTGTGAATAACCTTGTTGAATTTGGACACTCCACCTCCAGTACTGTAGTGGTCTTGTTTTGGTGGCTGAGATGTGTGGTAGGAGTTGTAGCCTGGTATTGCAGGTGTGTTTTCTGGAGTGTTGAACCAGGTCCCAGTTGCAGGAGAGATATCGATGTTCCCCATTTGTAGGTGTGCCTTGAGAGAGTGCATGTTTAGGATAAGACATTTAGCTTTGGGTAGCATTACCTTCAGTTCTGCACGATTGTATCTGTTGCATTGGTGGTTTTGTCCTTTGAACCTTGCCTAGAAAATGCACTATGGGGGTGGCAAGAGCATTAGCCAGTAACCTGAATCCCAGGGGCAGCAGATGCGGACCATCTCTGGCAAGGCATCGTGGTTTGTCAATCATATCATCCCAGGCAGACAGATAATGGATCCCCTGTGAATGACATCAGCAAATTAGCCATTTGTGGAAGTCATTGCTTTGTATATGTATATTTGTGAGTGTTTCTATGTATATCTATATCTATCTATATATATCTATATATAAATATATATATATATATATATATATGTACATATATATATGTACATATATATTTCCATATATGTACGTGGATATCTATATGTCCATATATGTATGTGGATATGTACATGTGTATATATCTATATAGATATGTGGATGAATATGTACACATATATGTTTACCATATGACCAGCATATGGAGTGGAGTCCTACCTCAGTATCAATAGTCCCAACCTTGTAGTGCCAGGGGATGTCATAGTTGTACTGCAGGTATATATGTAGACTGTTGCTACTGTAATAGGGGTTGTGTTAACAGACATGTTGGGTGTAGGCGGTCACATCTGCTGTAGACATGTGCACCATTGCCTACGAATGGACATCCTGAGGACATCATAGTACAGTACCAATGCTAGTACAGTAATGACCCTGTGGACTACAGCAGGGATATGACAAATACATGTGGACAGTGTGGCACTCTGTGGGCAGTCCAGACGTGTACATATCGCCTTCATGCATGACATGTGGACCTTGCCTTACAATGGGGATATGAATAGACATGTACATGTGTATATCACGACAATACTGGACTACATATGCCCACACAGTTTACGCACGCACACACGCCAGTCTGTCCTGACACATAAGACCTGGTGGTGCAGAGGTCACATGGCCACATACTATCCAGTAGATACTGACATACATCTGTACAGCAAATCACTGCTTTGTTAGAAATACACAACAGTTGTGGTGACCTGGCAGCAGTATGTCTTGCAATTAACTGGACATGACAGCACACTGGGTAATTCCAGTAGGCTGCTAGGCATGTCACAAAGCACTGTGCAAACTACAGGCAGACTGCCACAACACTGGACTACATGTTGTATGGGGAAATACCCATGTCCCTGTGATTATAGTGTGCTCCACACGCAGGTCACAGCACAGTGTGGCAGATACCTGTGAGACTGCATACCCACATCCAATGTCAGCCCAGCCACAGACACATATGATACACAAGGTTTATATGACAATATAACGACTGTCTGTTAAACACCATCCTCATATGTGCCTCTCACACAGTAACACTACATACACTGGTCAGGGCACAGTGTGGTCTGATGGCTATCTGTGGTATGGGACACGTGTGTTTGGTCCCCACAGACATGTGAGCCAGTAGGGTACCATACACTGGAGCAGCATGTAACATCAGATAGAACAGGACCATTAACATTGGCATCTACCACAGTCTATACACAGGCCAAGGTACGCATGGGCAATACACATACACTCATCAATCATCCTAACTCAGGGGTCTCAGACCTGTGTCTCTGGAGCCACATGTGGCTCTTATAACCCGCTGTAGTGACTCCCTGTACCTCTGATGATTAATGGCCACTCTAATGAACCAGAGACACACACACACACACACACACACACACACACACACACACACACACACACACACACACACACACACACACACACACATCAAGTAATCCCAACACAGGAACACAATTATGGATGGATGTTAGGTATTGTTCTTATACACTTAGTCCTTTTATATTTAGTATAACAATATGTGAAACCTCATATTCTCTGTTATCATCATTGTAGGTGTCAAATAGCTGTTGTGGCTCTCGATTACTTCAATTTCATGGGAGAGGAGTCAGACATGGCTCTCTGGATACTGAAGATTGCATACACCTGCCCTATGTACACAGACCACAGTACTGTACACACAACCACGGAATGTCCAAGTTATGTCCTCAGAAAACCCACTACTATACACAGCATGTCTAGCAGTCTGTTGTCTGACTGGCTTGTTATCAGGTATGGTGTCAATGAATAATGGTGTACAGAACATATGCCCCATATATATGTGGGCTTCATCTGCACAACACATATGTGCCCCTCTGTAGTCTAGAGGTCAGTGTATGTAACAGTGTTATATGCTCTTGTAAGTCAGTCTATGGGGGAGGGTATGCACCATAACTATCTTAGGGGGTTACAACATGTGAGGTATACCAGTATTTGGCTGCATTAAGGTATAAGGATGTACATTACCATACATTTCACATTGTGAAGATTGCTGGGCTACTGATTACTTCCATATGGACTCTCCTGTTTGTCAGAGTGATTGTGATGATTTCATTTATGCATTGTTATGTAACAGATATCTCCCATTCTGTCAACCTAGGTCTTTTCCCTCTGGGGATTACGTACAGAGTGTATTTAGATGCTGCTGGGCTGTACATCTGCATTACTTACTGTTGATTGATATGTATCCTGTGGACCAGTCTTTAATTCCTGTTGTACTACTTGAAGGCCTTGGTGTGGACACCAACATATGTCATGGTTTCAGATTAATGTATTAAATGATCTGTTTGAGAGTTTCATTCATCTGTTTGTATGTATTTCAATGTCTAAACAGCTATATGACTTGGCTTATACCACTGCAATAGTACACAAATAAACCTTTAGAACATATGCAAACCTGTGTGTGGTGTTCCATCCTTTGACTACTCTGTAGGTATATGTTTCAGGCAACATTTGTCTTTTTTATGTGTGGCTCATACACTATCCATCTGATGAGGTTGCAACTTTAGGGATACTGGCTGTTCAGTGTGGTGTGCACCCACTAATCATGTACCATCCTAGACATGCCTCTCTGTGTGTGTGTGTGTGTATAGTTACATGTATATACATATATATATATATATATATATATATATATATATATATATATATATATATGTATCTGCGTACCTCTGTCTGTGTATATGGATCATCTTAGGAATGTGTATTGCTTACACATTGTACATTCACTATGGTAGCCAGACTGTACTGTTTGATATGTTATTGATACCAGCCTCACATCATACAGGTGGCATGGCTTACTGTTAATATCTTGCTTTATTATGCCTATAAAGACATATCTGTATATACACACAGACACACACACACACACACACACACATATATATATATATATATATATATATATATATATATATATATATATATATGTATGCATACATGTATATCTTATGCTGTATATATATATATATATATATATATATATATATATATATATATATACACACACACATATGCATATGTATATATCTATATGTAAATATTTATAGATATGTACGTCTGTGTGTGTGTGTGTGTGTGTGTGTGTGTGTGTGTGTGTGTGTGTATATATATATATATATATATATGATATGGAGTGGGAGAGGTATATATCTATTAATTTATAAATATATGCACACACAGAAATACATCTACATGTATAAATACATTTCCTGTACTGTGGAATGATATTGTTGGATGTTATGTTTTTGAAAACATTAGGGTTATGTATATCTGCCATGGCTTAGTGGTAAATCACATTTGCTGTGGTGTGTAGGCACCTGGGTTTGAGCCTTGCAGAAGCTGTTTATTTTGTTGCTGGGCAGAACAAGAGCCGTTGGATACAGAGTGATGAAGGCACTTTTAAGCAGTTGTAAGCGGGTTTGCGCAGAGGTAATCAGTGCTAACTTATGGTTACAGTTGCTTATAGTCAGTTAGCTTCTAAATATGTTAACCTGTGTGTGCATTGCTTACCCCTGTACAAACAGGCTTAAACCCACTAACTGCTGCTTAAAAGCACTTACTCCCGCTTACCCCCATGCTAATTTCTTTAAAAGAAAGGAAAAAAGGGTTGATAGGAAAGTGGTGGAAAAGGGGCACAAAGAGGGAAAGACAGTAGGGAAAATAGCTAGGGATGTGCAGGAAGGGTGTTGGGAAGGTCCATAGCTGCCCATTTCTTCTACAGCAACAGCCATGCATATACACTGAATATGGAGGTAGATTTGGACATTCAAACCCCTGAGAGAGGGGTGAGGACAACAATAACATGTCGTGAAGCCAATTAGACCAGATTATATGTGTCCAATGGACACATGTGAAAAATGGGCAGCTACGTTTGGGGCGAGATTTTTGTGCGGGAACAGATTGCCTTTTTTTTTTTTTTTTTTTTAAGGTGAGAGTGGAATGTTGGGGAAGTATAGTAGGTATACTTGGGGAGGATAAGTCAGGTAGGATGACAGGCAAGACAGACAAGACAGCATACAGGGGCGGTATATGACACATGGGGGAACACCTTGGATGGGGAGGGGAGTTTGGAAGTCGCAAGCCCATGAGCCTCCAGATGGAGGCAGTGGGACTGATGTTCCCACCCATGGGCAGTCATCAGTGCACCTTCATGGCCCTGAAAATGGCTGTGCTGGGGGCTGAGTAGCAGGGTCAGGCTCACCCTCTAAATATGACACATGGCCCTCAAGCTGGTGTAATTGGTCTCCAAACTCCTTTTGGAGCTCCCTACGCACTACGGCCTGAACCTGACTGTGGGTGACTGGTTCCTGTCTGCCCCCGCTCCAAGAGACTCCGAGCCCCATCCCCTGCAGTGGTTCCACCTGAAGGTGGTGCAGGGCCAACGGACAGGGAGGTCCGGGCTGGGCCCCAGACATGCTGGTGCTCAGTGCCATGGCCAGCTGAGGTGGGACAGGTGGGTCTGCTGGGACCTGCCTTCCCATATGGGCTATAGTGTTGCAGTTTTAAAACAGATATGGGTTAGTAATAGTCAACAGCATTCGGGATTAGTTATAACAGCATGCATAGATATTCCCATTAACCCAATACACCAGATTTTGAACAGTTTCAGTACAAGCAGGACACATGCATATATGGCACAACAGTGGCCATTACAACATCATGCATGTTTCATTGATGGCAACAGGCCACAATATGGGTGTATTTCAACATGGCACATGCATAGAACCAAATGTGAATATTTATAACGCAATAGGACATATGTCCCAACAGACAGTTTGAATGTGCACATACCCATAGAGGTGTGTTATTAGTTCATTGTTGCAGATATGGTAGGGGTGAGAGTGAGAGGGGACTATGAACAACTAATATATTCCTATATGTTTCACAACTTCCTTGGTCACTGCAGTTATCTCTCCATTACATGTATTATTACATTACCCAATGGCCTTGTTTTGTACTATGATATGTTTGTAGATTACTATCTACATGAACTGTGTTGTACCTATGGTCTACATCTCTTACCTGGGATACCTGTGGGGAATATATTTGTTAACACTACCTGACAGTTAGTACACATACTCCCACATTCCATGTTGATGTTGTGCAGATACCTATCGGTCTGTTATTGAACACACTCTGGTCAAGGCTTGACAGGATGCACGTGTTACTGGGACATATTGTCAGCATTGCTGTCATACTTTGGGTGGGATGCTACGATGACAGGTTTGTGTTAAATCACATTTTCTGAATATGTACAGGTCTATCATATGTCATTAAAAGCTGCCTACATGTCTTGGATCATCAAACTGATTTGTCAGGAGGACAGGGTACCAGGCAGCTGATTTGGGCCATTTATCTGGACATGCTGGACAGATCTGGACAGTTGGGTATATGAATATGCATACAGATTAGTATCATAACATTCTGAATCATTCTGAACAGTTTATGTTTATGATTATGCTTACAGCTTACTATCTGAAGATTCTAGCAAATTCTCTACCATTGTTGGGTCTACTTATGCATACAGCTTACTATCTGAACATTATGACAAATTCTGTATAGTTGTGGGGTAAGATTGTGCATACAGCTTACTATCACTCCCAGGATTCGAAACCCTGCTGCATGTGCTAAAAATATTACAATTGACATCACAGTACTGTGTGCTATCAGGGACTTGGTGTGAGGCTTTCCAATGTTTTCTAAGTCTCCCTCAGTTGTACAGTACGACCTCTTGGGACTTGCAACATCATTATACAGAACTTCCTACACATATTTTATCTGCATATCACAGTGTGCAACACTACACTAACATATGTGAGCAGAGTAAAGGCAAGCACTCTAGACGTTATACCTTTATTCACAGGATATTACACCTTTATTGACATACAACCTATATGATAGTCTTTCTGCCATATTGTCTAGTTTATTCAGTACATCCCTTACACAATACATTTTTATACTGGTACAACACTTTCTAAGACTCTTATATTTATTTGTTATGACAGTACATGCAAGATTCTTACTAACCTACCTTGCTGTAGATATTCTGTCGATGCTTGATGACATCAGCGGTAACGAAAAATTATAAATAAAAAAAAAGGGATTTGAAGGGACCACCCAGGAATTCACGGCACTCTGTTATTTTGCCTTCAAAACCGTGAAATACCAAGGAATTTGGTACCATTAAGAGGTATGCTGAGCACACTAGGCAGTAGTTCATGTACTCCTAGGGAGAGTGCTAAGAAGCCATAATGCAAATTTAGATCACCCAGAATTTACATTTTCAGCGAAAGTGTAGTTAGTCTTTAACCTGGAGCTGGGAGATGAAGGAGTAGTGATATATGTACTCAGCCTTGGGACAGTAACAAAAGACCAGGGTATAACTCTGGGCCTGTTAGGTCTTGCAGCCTCTGTCTAATCCATACCATCATTAGATCATCCCAGAAATCAGTGTTGCCACAGTGGGGGAGTAAAATACAAAGTTCTTCTAGATATGGGGGCATGGACCTAAGAGGTAAAGATTTTAATAAGATGGTAAAAGTCACTTTTTATCTGGTGCTGGGTACAGAATAAATGGCAGATCATCCCGTGTTTAGTAAGTGGGACTAGAGTGCAAATCTGGGCCTGCTAGACCATTTTGCCTGTTTGGTGAAACTTGCATTGGAACATCTCAAAGCTAGTTTTAAATGCCTTCGAGAAAGTTCTATATCAGATCTGCTAGCTAAGTGTCAGCGAGCCATAGTACAACTCTGGGCCTACCAGACTCTATGGCCATGGTTTTGTTAAATGTGATATCAGACTTTTTGGACTTAGAAACAGATGTGGGAGACAGTGGTAGCATATGTGAACCCCAGTGGTGGTGATGGTGAAATTTTCCTTTCAAGGCCTTTGGCCTTGGAAGCAATGGTGTTTGACCATCTGAAATCCAGGCATTGGAGAGGTTGCTATATAAATGACCCTCCCACAGAATATAGCATGAAACCATTATATAACCATTATATAAATCTGAGCCTTCAAGACCGCTGCTATCTTGATTTTGGTAAAAGCAATGTTAAAGCTGTCTTGCACCAAAGACAAGATGGGGAAGACTTAGAAAAAAATTGTTCTAGGAGCAGGAAGGCAAATCACGATGAGAATCTGCATCTCCTACACTGTACAGTCTCATGGTGTCAATGACTACAGTCTCATAACCTCTCAAAATCGTGGCCAGGAGTTTTGGGAGCAGCAGTATATGCAGTCTGCTGTGGTAGTGGGAAGAGCCAGGTTGAGAATTTGTATCTCCTTCTTAAAGTCTTGTTTTTGTGACAGTTATGGGTGCTGTGTACAAAGGGCAAAGACTTCAAACAGCCTACTGCACAGCAGTATGTGTTCTGCCTATGGTGCTGGCAACTGTTTATATGGTTCCCCATGAGTAGCTATGGGGGTAAAGGCATCACCCTTTTTATAGCATCAGGTTTTGACACATGGCCCTCAAGCTGGCGTAATTGGTCTCCAAACTCCTTTTGGAGCTCCCTACGCACTACGGCCTGAACCTGACTGTGGGTGACTGGTTCCTGTCTGTCCCCGCTCCAAGAGACTCTGAGCCCCATCCCCTGCAGTGGTTCCACCTGAAGGTGGTGCAGGGCCAACGGACAGGGAGGTCCGGGCTGGGCCCCAGACATGCTGGTGCTCAGTGCCATGGCCAGCTGAGGTGGGACAGGTGGGTATGCTGGGACCTGCCTTCCCATATGGGCTATAGTGTTGCAGTTTTAAAACAGATATGGGTTAGTAATAGTCAACAGCATTCGGGATTAGTTATAACAGCATGCATAGATATTCCCATTAACCCAATACACCAGATTTTGAACAGTTTCAGTACAAGTAGGACACATGCATATATGGCACAACAGTGGCCATTACAACATCATGCATGTTTCATTGATGGCAACAGGCCACAATATGGGTGTATTTCAACATGGCACATGCATAGAACCAAATGTGAATATTTATAGCATTAATAGGACATATGTCCCAACAGACAGTTTGAATGTGCACATACCCATAGAGGTGTGTTATTAGCTCATTGTTGCAGATATGGTAGGGGTGAGAGTGAGAGGGGACTATGAACAACTAATATATTCCTATATGTTTCACAACTTCCTTGGTCACTGCAGTTATCTCTCCATTACATGTATTATTACATTACCCAATGGCCTTGTTTTGTACTATGATATGTTTGTAGATTACTATCTACGTGAACTGTGTTGTACCTATGTTCTACATCTCTTACCTAGGATACCTGTGGGGAATATATTTGTTAACACTACCTGACAGTTAGTACACATACTCCCACATTCCATGTTGATGTTATGCAGATACCCATCAGTCTGTTATTGAACACACTCTGGTCAAGGCTTGACAGGATGCACGCGTTACTGGGATATATTGTCAGCATTGCTGTCATACTTTGGGTGGGATGCTACGATGACAGGTTTGTGTTAAATCACATTTTCTGAATATGTACAGGTCTATCAGATGTCATTAAAAGCTGCCTACATGTCTTGGATCATCAAACTGATTTGTCAGTTGGACAGGGTACCAGGAAGCTGATTTGGGCCATTTATCTGGACATGCTGGACAGATCTGAACAGTTGGGGATATGAATATGCATACAGATTAGTATCATAACATTCTGAATCTTTCTGAACAGTTTATGGTTATGATTATGCTTACAGCTTACTATCTGAAGATTCTAGCAAATTCTCTACCATTGTTGGGTCTACTTATGCATACAGCTTACTATCTGAACATTATGACAAATTCTGTATAGTTGTGGGGTAAGATTGTGCATACAGCTTACTATCACTCCCAGGATTCGAAACCCTGCTGCATGTGCTAAAAATATTACAGTTGACATCACAGTACTGTGTGCTATCAAGGACTTGAGGCTTTCCAATGTTTTCTAAATCTCCCTCAGTTGTACAGTACGACCTCTTGGGGCTTGCAACATCATTATACAGAACTTCCTACACATATTTTATCTGCATATCACAGTCTGCAACACTACACTAACATATGTGAGCAGAGTAAAGGCAAGCACTCTAGACGTTATACCTTTATTCACAGGATATTACACCTTTATTGACATACAACCTATATGATAGTCTTCCTGCCATATTGTCTAGTTTATTCAGTACATCCCTTACACAATACATGTTTATACTGGTAGAACACTTTCTAAGACTCTTATATTTATTTATTATGACAGTACATGCAAGATTCTTACTAACCTACCTTGCTGTAGATATTCTGTTGATGCTTGATGACATCAGCGGTAACGAAAAATTATAAATACAAAAAATAGGGATTTGAAGGGACCACCCAGGAATTCATGGCACTCTGTTATTTTGCCTTCAAAACCGTGAAATACCAAGGAATTTGGTACCGTTAAGAGGTATGCTGAGCACACTAGGCACTAGTTCACGTACTCCTAGGGAGAGTGCTAAGAAGCCATAATGCAAATTTAGATCACCCAGAATTTACATTTTCAGCGAAAGTGTAGTTAGTCTTTAACCTGGAGCTGGGAGATGAAGGGGTAGTGATATATGTACTCAGCCTTGGGACAGCAACAAAAGACCAGGGTATAAATCTGGGCCTGTTAGGTCTTGCAGCCTCTGTCTAATCCATACCATCATTAGATCATCCCAGAAATCAGTGTTGCCACAGTGGGGGAGTAAAATACAAAGTTCTTCTAGATATGGGGGCATGGACCTAAGAGGTGAAGATTTTAATAAGATGGTAAAAGTCACTTTTTATCTGGTGCTGGGTACAGAATGAATGGCAGTAGATCATCCCGTGTTTAGTAAGTGGGACTAGAGTGCAAATCTGGGCCTGCTAGACCATTTTGCCTGTTTGGTGAAACTTGCATTGGAACATCTCAAAGCTAGTTTTAAATGCCTTCGAGAAAGTTCTATATCAGATCTGCTAGCTAAGTGTCAGCGAGCCATAGTACAACTCTGGGCCTACCAGACTCTATGGCCATGGTTTTGTTAAATGTGATATCAGACTTTTTGGACTTAGAAACAGATGTGGGAGACAGTGGTAGCATATGTGAACCCCAGTGGTGGTGATGGTGAAATTTTCCTTTCAAGGCCTTTGGCCTTGGAAGCAATGGTGTTTGACCATCTGAAATCAGGCATTGGAGAGGTTGCTATATAAATGACCCTCCCACAGAATATAGCATGAAACCATTATATAAATCTGAGCCTTCAAGACCGCTGCTATCTTGATCTTGGTAAAAGCAATGTTAAAGCTGTCTTGCACCAAAGACAAGATGGGGAAGACTTAGAAAAAATTGTTCTAGGACCAGGAAGGCAAATCACGATGAGAATCTGCATCTCCTACACTGTACAGTCTCATGGTGTCAATGACTACAGTCTCATAACCTCTCAAAATCGTGGCCAGGAGTTTTGGGAGCAGCAGTATATGCAGTCTGCTGTGGTAGTGGGAAGAGCCAGGTTGGGAATTTGTATCTCCTTCTTATAGTCTTGTTTTTGTGACAGTTATGGGTGCTGTGTACAAAGGGCAAAGACTTCAAACAGCCTACTGCACAGCAGTATGTGTTCTGCCTATGGTGCTGGCAACCAGGAACTGACTGACAGACTGGGAAGTTGGAGGGCTGGCTGGAGGTAGATTTGAGCAGCTGATGGTTGGCTCATCTATCTCACTGAGGTAATTGCATCAGAATTGTCATCCTGTTGCAGCCTTCTGTGGTACTATATTGGACACTGAACCACACCCCTCATCCTTCCTCAAATGCCTCCTATTTTGATGTGACAATCTAGACACCAGTCTTTGCTTCCTGCGTCAGCTACTCTTACCTGGTTGATACCATTGGTAGCATATGCCTGTTTCCACTAATCTATGGAAGTCCCAAATACAAACCAATGGCAAACAGTGAAACTGCATATGGTTTATTAAGCCAGTTATGATTTCTTTGATCACTCTGTCATTGTTTGGATAAGAGGGAGATCTGCAGATACTTATGTTTTGGAGATAATACTTTTGGACTGGCACAATGCTAACAAAATTGAAACCATAAAATTGAGTCAGAAATTTGGGCACTGTCAAATGCCATCATATTTCTGACAATAAGTAATTCCGAGAGGCAATCTAGTGCAGTTATTCTTATAATCCACTTGGAAACCTCTGGCAAACTATAGTCTTTGGGTGCTGGGAGGAGTGTGGTTACAAATCTGAAGCTTAAATGCATTGATGACATTGCAGTACCAATAGTATAGCTTTTGTCTTAATTTGACTTGGAAATGGAAACTTCAGTTGGTCCAGATATAGAAGGGATCGATACGTTTTTTACTTCTCTAAATGGTGGATCATGGCCATTCTTGGCTGTTGATTGATCAGTTCTGATTAAAAAATGAATTTTCTATATTAGTTGGCCCCATATAGTCTTGTCCAGCTTTTTAGAAGGTCAACTAACTTTTGGCCAGTAGATTGAATATTAACAGGTTATTGATGTCCTTGAGTACATTGTCATGTATCTTCTCTTGGCTGAAAGGCGTGGGCGATATGCTGTGGAATTCATCTGCAATAGACTGGTCCCTCTTCTTCTCTTCAATACTCCCTGAGTGACCAGCTAATCCCTTAGACAAAGGCAGTGAATGCATGAGCACAGTAGATAGAGAATTAAGCCATCTTTGGGGTGGAGGGAGAAATCAAGTCTTCCACTGTGCATATCATCCGCTTTTGTTACAGTGATTTTTTTATTTCCCAAAACTTCTCATGGGGTGGGGCATACACTGATGAAAGCATACATGTGAGCACTCCTGTCTTTGCTCTTTGTATAAAGCATCCATCAGTTCTACTGTCTGGATGGTTTACTAAAGTCTTTTGAGTCGTCTTGCTGAAGTTTATCACAGCCCTGACAGTACAATAGTAAGACAATCTTGACTACCTAAAACAAGTAAAACCCACAATTAAGCTTCCATGGGTGAAATTGCAGAAGGGTTATTAATGAAGTGATCACGATATAGTGGTTTCCATTGAATTTATATAGTCCAAGTAACCCAGTAAGACTGAGCTCTATACCGTTCGTAGGTTGGGCATATTTTCTCATTGTCCAGGAGTAAGGTATTTTATGATAAATTACAAGAAGATGGTATATCCTCTTTACTTTTGAATTCTGTTTACTTTTTCATGTCTGGCATTTGATTAGGAGAGCAGAGATTAAACTTGAGATAGGAAAGGCAGGCTAGCTGCACAAGAAAATAGTTGTAATTTATAACAGATATTGAGAGATCAAAGAATGTTATGCCATGGAAGAATAGCACAGATTGCAGAAGAGTCAGATTTTTTTTTTGTTGTTCAGGATATTGACTGAGGGAGTTTTGGAATGATAGAGGATGGGGTCTGTAGGAAAATGGAGAAATGCTGTGAGAAGCTGTGGGGACTGCAGTGGGATTGGGTAGATGGATGAAAAAAGGACAGAATGGGATTGAGAGAAGGCAATATCAGGCCAATAGAATAGAATAGAAGTGTGGGGGCAAAGAAAGAGAACTGGACATCCTGAGATGAGGTTATTACAGGAGTACTCCTACACCATTTACTTATACTCCTCTTGCAATTTCTTCCCATGTCTTCTTGTCATCTGCCTTTTTCCCCAATCCCTTGATTGACTCATCTATTTACTGGCATCCTGTTTCCTCATTTCCAATCCCAGTCTACTGTTTGTCACCTTGCTAGCCACTCCAGTATGGCACATAGCTTCAATATCCCCCCCTAAATTTAGTAGTCACTCCAGTGCCACACACAGCTCAATAGTCTCCCCTAAACTTCCCATTCTCATGCAGATGTCACATCTGTGTGTACCACAAACTTTCAGAATCAAACATATGCCCTGCTTGCTGAGTATGTTACCAATGTCTCTCCACTCGTTCTTTCCATCTTGTACTTATCCTTTTATGATGTCCCTTGCATCCCTCAATTCCTTATTTATATTTTTGCTTTGTTCTATTTTTATATCTAGCTAGTAGGCTTTACTAACTCAGTTGTAGGTCAATGTCATTTGCTGTAAGCAAGATTCATTAAAATATACCTCTCAGCTGTACAGAGTTTTGCAGAATGTCCAAATTTTTGCCTCATATTTTTGGTCTGTTTCTCATAAAAATGTTTTTTTTGGCAAATCAGAGAATTGAAGTCACTAAATAATGACACACATTTGATTTTCAGACTTCATATGCTTCAGAAAAATGCGGTGGTGGTGCTGTGGTAGCGTTGTCACCTTACAGTAAGACGTTGTCCTGATCGATTCTCAGCTAGAGCGTCTTCTGGGTGGAGACATGCATGAATGGGCATACCTTCGTTGAAGGTTGTGCGTCAGGGCCGGCAACTCGGCACATAAAAATCTACTGCCAATCATTAGCAGACCGGAGTTCCGCTGTGGCGACCCCTAACCGGGAAAAGCCGAAAGACACAACAACATATGCTTTAGAAAAATGCATGCTGACACAAATCCTGTTATTCTAGCAACTTTCTACATTTATAAGAACAATATTTAAAATTTGTCACTATTTTTTGGGCTTTTATCCACCATTATTTTAATCTTTTCCAGATTTTTTTTGTGCTAAGAGGTTGAGAAGTATGCATTAAAGTGAAGTGTTTGCAGGTAGTTGGGTAACAGACCATAATGAATTTCCATCAATAGAACTGCATACAACACTGGCCATGAGACCAAAGGGAGTTCCAGGAAGTCCATCAGAAATGACCGTTCATTTGCTAGGAGAGTTTGAGGGGAAGTAAGACACATTACTTTGAGGAAGTCCATCAGAAATGGCAGTTCTTTTTCCTAGGAGAGTTTCAGAAGGCATATGACACATTATTGTGAGGAAACTTCAGGAAGAAGGAAAAGTGGAGAAACTGTCTATCCTTTGCTGTCCTATGTAGGAGGAACCACCCATTGGCATTCTGCAAGAGTGGAGATCCCACGTGGAATCCAAGGGACATATTGCAAGAGTCTTCTCTGGGCCTGTGAGTGGTCTGATGGCTTGCTTTGGGTGAATTGTATGTGTGAATGCTCTTCTTGAAGTATCAGGTTGGTGCCCCACTGTAGAATTTTGTGAGAGAAAACACATAAGGCTCATGAACAGATGGTAGTTCTGTAAATTTGTCCCGAAGCAGAGTTTCATCTCTGGAAGTATTTGAAGAATGAAAATAATACTATTAGAAGGTAGACTCCATGAGAATAGAAGATGATACGGGCCTTCACTTTGTCTTCTCATTAGACTCATCTTTTGATCCACTATCCAACTTTACTCTCCTAGGGAGGTCCTGAGGAGATGGGTAAATACACTTTATGACTTTCAGATCTCAGAGATGCTAAAATATTTGTGGGATCATAAGAGGGTAGTCCATTGATTGCCAAGACTGAGAATTCTCAGTCTTTCAGCCTGACATGGATGGGTAATGTGAGGGCTGCAAAACTCTGCATGACACTGACTCTGCAATTAAGCACAACATATTTCAAGGTCATCCAGAATCTGACATTCACTTCTTGGTGTGACTTAAAGGTAAATGTGATACATTAAAGAAAGACAGCCTAGAGGAGGTTGGGGAGTGGTCAGTCTCTCCCCATGCAGTACATGGGATGCCTCTCACAGGCATCCTGACTGTCTCGGCCATGCCCCAACACAGGTAGAAGTCATCAAAAAGGATCTATATGAAGTGTCACTTTAGGGTTAGACATTCTCCCATTGACCTTTTCCAAATGGGGAGGCCAATGTACAAGTCAAGTGGAGACTTTAGTTGGGTTTTCTACAGGCCAGTGAGAGATCTAGCCTGGGAAACAGGGTTGCAAAGTGTGACTGTTCTGGAAGAGACAACAACTAGGCCCAGTCTGGAGAACTCCATATTATGCAAAGAGCAAAGTCCCATAGCTGAAAGTTTCCAGAGGTTAGCCAGAATCAGTCTTGCGTTATGGAAGGACTTGCAGGCATGTGATCCAACAAAGAGACAGACTGTATGATAGTGGAAGGTAGAGAATACCATTGACACTTTCTTGTCCTGTGGCAGGAGGTACCTCACTGATCTTCTTCCCAATGACAAACTGCATTGCAGGGTCTAAGAGAGGGTAGAACTAGTGCATGGACATTCTTTGCCAGGCTCATGTGCCTCAAAGCCAGAATAGATGTCAAGAATGGATAACCAGTGGGTTGGTAGTTTTTCAGTGCTGAAATGTTATAGTCTAGCTGTCCTAAATGGATAAAGCCAAGGCTTTATACTACACATGAAAGTGCATCTAAAAGACTTTGCTAAAGGGACTATTAAGGTATCAACCAGAAGTGTATGTTTATTTCCTGGAAAGGGTTATGCAAAGTTTTTCAAAGGAGCATCCATTTGAATGGAAGGTGGCAGGAGCCACTATTGCAGCCATGAATGTGGTGGCAAGTAATGCCCCTGGAAATCCTTCCTCTTCCAGTCCATCTGGGGTGGCCCTAAATATGGAATGAAGTCTGTGCACTGACATGTCTTTCCATGCCCAGGTGCAGTGGTCAATATGCAGTTTTGAGGTTCCAACACCATGGGGGTGCTAGTCTTTGAAGTATTAGGACTGTGATTTCACAGTCCCTCAGTTTACCCTTGAAAGGCTCACTTTCTGTTGGTTGAAAGCATGGTTATGCAGGGTTCATCCCTTAAATGGCTTGAGGTCAATCACAAATTGATGTGCAAGACAAGTGCTTATGCAAGGGAACACACTGCTGGTTTTTACATTGTCTTGTACTGTGTCTTAAGTCTGTTCCTTCACCATCCCAAGCATCCTTTCTGAAGCAGTAGTAAAGTGTATACTTGTATTTTACTTTTTTCAAGAATTTTATTTTTTTTTATTGTTTCTCAATGAACAATAAAATATATTTACAAAAAGTAAGTGTAAACAGCATCCCATTTGTTTTAATGACAAAACATAACAATACAGAGGACTAAATGTTAAGATTGCCCTCAACTGATAAAAGCAATTGAAATGTGATAGTACAAAAACAGATTACTATATAAATTGGAGTAGAGGATATATAAAGATTAAGGATTACTGCAAATTAGACAAACTCACAGACATGGAAGACTATGGAAGTTATTTCACAAGAGCTTTTGTAGAAAATGTAAAAAAAAAAATCAATGTAGTATGTCATGTCCTGTTTAACATTACTTGTACAAGTTCCCTGATGTAAAGTAAAACTATGGGGAGTTTGGAGGAGGATGGAAGTTACAGCAGAGTAATTTACAGCATGAAAGAAGTCCCAAAGGGGGTGACAATATGAGAGGACAGGAAATGTCACTAATTGGTTTAAGCACCAACTGATGCTTCATTGTATTTACTATGGGTAACATATTTTATTTATTTATTTATTTGTTTAATTTAGGAATGCCTAGTTCAATGTACAGGAACCTGAATGACCAAAAGTATAAGGCTGAAATGCCTGCTAATTCGAAGACTTGTACATGAGATTTTAACATACATGTGTTGCAGAGATTGTCAAGTATTTTCAATGAGACACATGAAGCCTTTTTTGAACAATAAAACTGCTACGTTCCTTAAAAAAGTGTCATAAAAAGGGAAAACAGTTGCTTTGAGCAGTGAATTGCCACTCTGCTGTTTTAAAGACTGGAGAAGAATTGTTTTACATTGCAAGCATATATGTTTAATATTGATGGCTAACAGGATATTTGTCATACACCATATTCCCAAAATCCTTTCTTTATGTTAGAGGCTGTTTTGTCAAGTATTGTACAGTGGGAAATATTTAACGGCATGGGTATAAAAATGCAGATATAGAAGTTCTGAAAAGATTTGAAAGTACTTGTTGAATGCCTTAAGCACTTGCCACCAAATAGAAACATTAAATCATATTGGTTAGATGTAAACGTGAGACTTCTTTGGTTGATTGTTTGCAGTTTGTTAACCAGGAAACTACACTGGGCCAGTATGAACCATTTTTCAATGGAGGCCCGGGGAGAAAAGCTCCATATACATACAGAAACAATACAAGTAACAATCACATCAAAATTAATACAGGGTAATACAGAAATAAGTCATCAGAAGTTATTACAAACAATTTCACAATACCATCAATGAATCACATCAAAATTAATACAGGGTAATACAGAAATAAGTCATCAGAAGTTATTACAAACAATTTCACAATACCATCAATGAATCACATCAAAATTAATACAGGGTAATACAGAAATAAGTCATCAGAAGTTATTACAAACAATTTCACAATACCATCAATGAATCACATCAAAATTAATACAGGGTAATACAGAAATAAGTCATCAGAAGTTATTACAAACAATTTCACAATACCATCAATGAATCACATCAAAATTAATACAGGGTAATACAGAAATAAGTCATCAGAAGTTATTACAAACAATTTCACAATACCATCAATGAATCACATCAAAATTAATACAGGGTAATACAGAAATAAGTCATCAGAAGTTATTACAAACAATTTCACAATACCATCAATGAATCACATCAAAATTAATACAGGGTAATACAGAAATAAGTCATCAGAAGTTATTACAAACAATTTCACAATACCATCAATGAATCACATCAAAATTAATGCAGGGTATTACAGAAATAAAAGTCAGCAGAAGTTATTACAAACACACAAAAAATAATGAAACTGTATAGTATGCTAAAGTTATAGCTTTATGGTGCATTGAGCATTAAGATTTCTGGGAGGTAGATAACCTGTAATATTTAAAGTGAAAAAAGAAAAAAAAAGAGGGAGAGGAGGAAGTTATAGCAGTCAGGAGGAGGAGGGCTACTGAATAATAAGACTAGAGAATTGTTAGATGATAAACTATTACATATTCTGATGTATCATAGGTTAACACTGACTGAGTTATTTTTTAAGAAACTAGCCTGTTACACAAAGAAAATATGAAAAACAAAAACATTCCGGAAACCAGAGAGGTTGGTATAGACCTGCAGAACCTAGATGTCTGGTAGGCTGTTACAGAGTCATCAGAAGAACCACTGGAAAAGGTATATAATATAGAAGATGATGAACATGGTTAATATTTATGATATCAAACTCACATAAACATGAATGACAACAGTAATTGCTAGACAGTAATGCAATGTGTAGAAATATTTATTTTCTCAACACACACTGATTAGGCCTTGTAAGTCTGTTGAGTGAAATGATTGGGAGTAGGTTATTCAAAGTTATCACAGTAGGTTGTATCACTTGAGTCTGGAACACATGTTAAAAGGTATCCATATGTTTTTCAGGTACTTCAAAAACACTACAAAGCACCTGACTTTAACTTTGTGTAATGTCAGAAACAAGTGGAATCAAAAGATTTTTTTGCTGTAGCCAATGGTGGTGCAGTACTAATAGGATTAACTGTAACCAAAATACATTATATTTATAATGAAATATGGTAGCATGTAGCCAAACATATTACAGAGGGAGACATGACAATGCTTCTTTGTGCATTGATGAAACTAAAAACATAATAAAAAAAATCAGTTATGTTGCATTGCTTCTATAATTTTTATAAACCCATAAGACAGCATTGTTTCTATAACCTATGCAAATCAGAAGAAGGTATAAGTGAATCCTATCCTTGTGCGACATGGATGCATTTTGCATGTTAGGATGACAAGTGTATCCAAACCAATAAGTTAATTTGAAGATGGTGCATCAAAAATGAAAAACAAAACAAAACGTTAAGCACCATGAGATGGTGAAATCTAAAACTGTGTCCTACTCCATCAATACTGTATTCTGACTTTGTAAAGATTTCATAGTTGTATTTCAAGCGTCGGCATAAGCAGAAAATATTTGTTCACTCAAATACCTATCAGGAGTCTATGCTGCATGATACTGGCCAACAACTTTGGAAGTTACACCAACTCAGCAGATACTGCTTGTCAAACTGGGATTTCCTTGACAGTTTGTGCCAGACAACCACAGGCTGAGAATATCTTTCCACAGAGATAATTGGTGGATCCCATGAATATTATATGGATTGTGGTTCAAGTACCTAGTCCACCTTTCTGCAATGCAACTTAGGATGTATACACGAAGCACTACAGTTAAGGTATGGTTGTATGAAGTACTTCCCATATATGAAGTACTTCCCATATTAACTAATGCTTGAATTGGAAGATAAGAGCTGTAATTCCAACTCTTTGTAAGTATTCTTGCTGTAAATAGTTTCAAATCACTGTGACGGTGGGCTTTTCCAGTGGAATTCAGATGCATGCATCATGGTCCCACATTGGTGATAAACTTCTCAAACTTAAGACAACTTTAGTTGTATGTTGTGTATTGCATAACTAATGATTTAAGGATTGACAGTGAGACTGGGCTGAGCATGGCAAGTGTTTCATTTTAGACAAATGAGAAAACACATTGCTAGAACTACTGCTGGGAAGTATGTGCAATGTATATAAAATGAATGAAATGTTACTGCTTATACAATTGAGATGTTGGAAAGGAGCTTATACTGCATCACACATCAACTATATCATGTAGCAGTATCTATGTTCTTCCCTGCAGATGTCAGTGGCACTTTCAGTTTGGATATACTGCCAAGCAATGCAATTTCCCTATAAATAGGTATTAAACCTTTAAATTGAAATACTATGGAAAACAGCTGAAACAAAGTATAATGTCCTCTCTGG
This sequence comes from Protopterus annectens, assembly GCF_019279795.1. Classification (NCBI taxonomy): domain Eukaryota; kingdom Metazoa; phylum Chordata; order Ceratodontiformes; family Protopteridae; genus Protopterus; species Protopterus annectens. The sequence continues at coordinate 1,346,362,725 of NC_056745.1, forward strand.
TATGATTGTTTGCTTATAAATAAATAATCAAACCCGGGACCCAAGCTAATCCCATAACATTTCAGAACTATTCTAAGGCAAACTTCCTTTTAGTAAGAGTTCAATTTCAAATCCCGAGAACAAAGCTGCCTATGTGGAATTGTTCACAGAAACCATATACAATCCTGCTAATGGCTACATAAAACAACTCTGTCTACCAGGAATAAGCTTAGAACAAAGTCAGAAAACAAACCATCCAGCTGAAATTCTAATAGGTTGCTCAACGAAAATAATAAAGTTATAGCAGAAATTAGGAAGTGCAATGCCCAGCAGGATAAAGTTTCTCATCAATGTAAACAAGCAACTCAAAAGGCAAATGGAGTATAGCAAAGCCATTGCTGTGATAACAGTTGCCTTCCAGGCCAAGAATAACCATAAGGCTTTCTTGGCCATATCTGCAACTTCAAAGGTAGTACACAACACTGTAGAATTAATTTAAATAGAGCCATCTATAGGGAGCTGGAAGATAGAGCAATTCTGCTGGCCAACAAATTCAGCTCTAGTTTTACCCCCTCTCCCCTGGTCATTGCTTAGAATATACCATCTAGTATAACCTCCTATCTGTCACTAAGGAGCAGGACCTAAATGCATTCTCTAAGGCCAAAAACACATCATCAATGGGCCCTGATAATATTTCAGGATTCCTGCTAAATAGCATGAAACATGATCTATCAGGGCTACTGCAGTCACTCTTTAACTGTAGCTTCCAGACAGGTTTCATGCCATACAAATGGAGAACTGCAATGCTCATCCCTCTCCACAAGAGCTCGTCATCTACAGACCTTGGTAACTATAGAGCTGTAATTAGTCTCATACAAAGCCATGGAAAGAGTTATCATGGAATGATTAATAATGGCAAAGGAATCCTTCAGGCACTTGATACAACCCAGTTTGGTTTTGTCAAGGACAGATCATGCTTATTCAAGCTGGTGGACTTCTTTGAGAAGGTCACCAAGGCAATGGATGAGGGTAAAATGGTGCATACTGCCTACCTTTTCCTGGCCAAGGCATTTGATGCAAAACCTCACGCTGGCATTGTAAACAAACTCATACAATTGGGTATAAATGACTATACTAAGCACCGGATATCCAGCTGGTTATCGGATAGGACCCAGGAAGTTAGGATGGGGGAGTCCACCTCCACAAAGAGGCCTGTCACTAGTAGATTCCCTCAGGGCTTTGTTCTGGGTCTGGTACTTTTTGCCATCTACTTCTCAGAAGGCAAGGCCAACATCAGTGGACTTTGACTGACCATGTTTGTAGATGATTGCAAACTAAGAGCAGACCTAGAATTCCCCGAAGTATTTAATATCCTCCAAGAAGGACTACCACAGGCAAATGACTGGTGCCAGGCCATGATTTAAAACTCAATGGCAAGAAATGCATAATAGTACTATTTGGGAAGTGGGCTACTCCAGGTAACTGCCTCACTGATAACACAGCCATAAGACTAGGCTAGACTCAGTAGTCAGGGATTTGGTGACTTATGTAGACATAATGGGGCTTTTGACTGTGTGTCTAAGACAGCAAAGAAACTATTATATTTTGCTCAACTTATAAGTAGGGGCATGGCATCTAGGTCCAAGGAAGTCACTGTTCCCCTGTATTCAGCCCTCATTAGACCTGTCATTGTGTACAATGCCTCTTTGGTTTGTATCTGACCAGGCAAATGTAGCAACTGGGAAATCCACAGAGTTTCTTCACAAAAAGAATACAGGGCATTAACAACATGTCCTGTGTCGATCACCTTAAAACCTTGTCATGTAATCTGTCTCTCTCCTATAGACTGTTGAGGGAAGATCTATGCTTGGGATTCAAGGAATCCTTGGATCCCACTCTGATAGACCTTTTGCACATCCATAAAATGAATAGCATCATAACTTCCCAATCTATGGACTTAAATTGTGCTTACTATATAAGCAGAACATGCTGAAGGGACATTCATTTATTTCAAAGAATACCCTTCTCTAGAAAAAGGTTTCCCATCCATGTGAAGCAGAATTTTTCCCTAACCCTATTCAAGTAACCTGGACCAGTGGATGGGAAATTGGAAATTCACCCTGGTTTGGCACTTATGTCTTTAATGGACAGAGGCAGCCTGTAAATGTTTGACCACTGATATCTTAGCTTACATATACCATTTAAAATAACTTATAGTGCACCAAAATTTGTTGGATACATTTGGGATGCAAGGCTAGGCATACGGAGACCCATGTGGCCATTAGTCTAGTATACACTCATGAACCTAAATAGCAGATTTATATATTTTTTCCTCCTTATCAGTTGATTCATGAAACAAACTTTCTTTGATGGGTTAAGAATACCTGATACATGTCTCCCTGTGGATAGGCTTCCTGTAGCTGGATATGGCTTTCCTGTAAGGTAGACAAATATTTGATTGTACATCACTTATTAGAAATGGAGGTGCAACCTTTTCATTATTTTGCAAATTGTTGCCTGTTTTGTTAGGGCAAACTGGTAGTTGTAGGAATGGGGATAATTATTTAGTTGACACACGATGTTACAGTGCATTTCTTCATGGATGCCTGCCCGTCCCCAAATAGAAGAACTTTGTGAGAAATGCTGATTAATGGAGAAGTTAAATCCAACATAGGACTTGTCAAAGAAGTTCTCAACACAGATAACTGTTACATGTACAACTGTATTATTTATAAAAGTTTCAGGGCCAACAGAAGCATGATGAATTTAAACAAAACAAAGGTATATGCAAAACTGAGATGTACATTGTAGCGGAAAGCATATGTACTAGCTTGAATTGTCAATGTTTTTGCATAGCTTGGGTCTTCAAAATGTAGTGTCCTGACAGATTGAGACTAATATGTAGCTTGTGTTTGGCTGAAATATGTCCACTGTGAACCTACCTGTACTTAGAATCCCCACTATACGTGTCTTCAGCTAGCATCTGCCTAGAAATAACAGTACTTATATTTAGAGGATTGCTGCATAAGTCATTTGTCACCAATTAGGATTGTTACCCATAATGCAATATGTAGGTAAAACTTTTGATGCAATTATATATAAATTAGTTTTTATTAGAACTCTGTCTTCCCTTGGTCTAAATAGTTATCACAATGTTTCAGGTCTTGAAGATCTAATGGATAGATAAATGGATGGGCCTTTTTTGCATCTAGAAGTAATAGATGTTTTGGTGATACACAAATTATCTTATATAGCTCTACAATCCTAAAATTAAGTATCCATTAACGAAAAGTCTTGAATCTAGTAATGCTGGGAATATTTTCTTTTTAATATTTATTACCTGTTTCAGTAATAGTTGCAAGTGCAGTCGTTGAAAATTGTACTTGTGGTGTTTTGTTCTAATGTGTGTGTAACTGAAATGCTATATTGTACTGTTTGCTTTTGTTATACTCTGTACTGTATGTCTTGCATATAATCATGTACATGTTTTACATTTCATATGTGTTTGTGCCAGTATTGTGTAAGCCGTTTGTCTGACTTGAGACTTAAATGGTCTTTTGGACTAATTCATTGAGCAGAATGAATAATAAATAAATAACCCAGTGATAATCCTAGAAACATAACAATCATGGATGTTGCAGCCTAGTTTAATCCTCATCCTAAAGGTTTATATGTACTTGTGTTTAAACTTCATATTTATAACTGTGAACTATTTCAGAACAGTGAATCCTCATTTTAATTTCTAAATTTTAAGTCTCACTTTTAAATTGTTAAACAGCTTCTATAGGTTTTACAGTAATTATGTTAAACATTTGAAACCTGACTTTTAAACATTTGCTATGTGTAAACTTAAAGCACTCTGAGATTATATATCTCACTATATAGCAAGTAACAAGATATGTTTTTGTTGCCTCTTTTTGAAGGGAAGTGTAAGTTAAAAAATGAAATTCTCTGGGATGGAGCCTGAATGTCTAAGTGACAGCAGCACTCTTTCAGAGCTCTGTAGTAACTTAAATTTATACAGGAAAATTTAGTCCTAAAAGAATTTCTTCACAGATAATTTCTTAAATATACAGACTATATTACTACTGCATTTTATGAAGCTACTATAAAATATTCCTGTCCAGATATCTTGGGAACTTATGGGCTTTTTGAAGAGATGAGCACATGAAAACATTCCCACTCAGACACCTCACTAAAGAAGGATGTACAGCAGATACCCTAAGAACTTCAGGACTTGTCATTGAAAATATATGGCCTTCAGGAAAATCTGGAAAATATGAGAATTAACAACTTAAAACTGACATTCTAAAGGAATTGATTCAGCAACAGCAAAATAAAATATGTGGTATGGAAAATGCTATAAATGATGTAGAGGGAAAACTAAAGGAAGATGAAGCAAAAACTGAACATCTCTTGAAACAAAATACGTGGTTACTAACAAATTAGATGACCTTGCAAACATAGCAAGGAAGAGCAGCTTATGAATTTTCAGCTTACCAGGAAAAACAAAGGATGAGACATAATTGCTTTTCTAGCCTTCTTAATGTACAAGAAGGATTGTTATATGGTATTGAAAGAGCTCACAGAGCCATTGGTAAGCCTATACCCTCTGCTTTGTCCACTCCAAGATCTATAGTTGTAAAATTCCTGTCATTCATAGATAAGGAACTGGTTCTTAAGGCTGCCTGGGAGAAATCTCATTTGAAGTCTGGTCAACACTTTATAAGGTTTGACAATGACTACTCAATTAGACCCACAGAGATAAGGAAAAATGCTGGCCATTAATGAAACTGTTCAAAGTGGAATCAAATCTCAGATAATTTTCCAGCAAGAATATGAATACATCTATCTACCAGAACTAGAATATTTAACACAATAGAAGAAGCAACTAATTCTGATTTTTTTCTATACAATAATATAAAAGGTCCTGGGAGGGGAGAGAAAGAGAAAAGGTAATCTCTTTAATTTAATATGTCTTGTCATACACCTGCCATCATAACATAATATAAATACTAATATTTTTAATATGAATTTCCTCCAAGTGCCTTAACATATATAGTAAAAATGATCAAGCTTGTTATAACACGGAAAATCTTATATATAGTTATAAGATAAAACGTAAAGTGTAAAAGTTATTTTCTGAACACTTGGCTTATTTGGCATTTCATTTATTTGCACACCTTTCTTTCTACTAATATAACATTGTTTTAAGATATTGCTTATTGTTTCAATTCTTAATTGCTTTTAAAGTGTTGTGTTTGGGTTTCTGAGGAAATATGAACAAGTGTGAGAAGGCTCATAGCTGTAATTGCTATTTTCCCAATAATGAGATCACAAATTTATGTTTATGCTAAATAGTTTGAGCTATTTCTTTGGGTCAGGGTTCAGTTTAAGCTTTGTCATTGGTTTCTTTGTATTAGCTGCTTTGCTCTTGTATTTTACTTAAGGACCACGTTTGTGTGGGTTGGTGCTTGCCTTAGAAAAGTTGCAGGGAGTTAGGCAATCAGCCTCTGCTCCTCTGATCATACCAAAGCATCTGAGAGAACTATGAATGCTAAGTTTCAATTTGCTGCATTTATTGCACTTGACTGTATTTCACAAAAGCTGCTGCTTTTCCTTATTTAAGAACAGATATGTTGTGTTTTTTTATTCTGTTGTTATATTTAATTTAAGAAAAACTTTGCTGTTTTTCACTCTGTTGCCTAGTTAATTTAAAGAAAACAAGTATTCTGCTTTTATTCTGTTCTGTTGTACTTCTGTTAGCAGTAATATAGATTGGATTCAAACCTGTTTAATCCAGTTCTGTTTGAGGATTGAGCACTAAAACTTAGGGCATCTTTTTTTGAAGACCCCTCCCCCATGTACCCTCATGGCAGGAGCATACACTAGGATTATCTAATTGAAGCTTACTGGTTCAGGGCTTAGTTTGAGCTGTTTCATTGGTTCAGGGCTCAGTTTGAGCTTTTTCATTGGTTTCTTTGTATTAGCTGTTTTGGTCTTGTATTATACCATTCTTGCTTTTAAAGTGCTGTGTTTGGGTTTCTGGGGAAATTTGAACAAGTGTGAGAAGGCTCATAGCTGTAATTGCTATTTTCCCCATAATGGGATCACAAATTTATGTTTATGTTAAATAGTTTGAGCTATTTCTTTGGTTCAGGGTTCAATTTGCATTTTTTCATTGGTTTCTTTGTATTAGCTGCTTTGGTCTTGTATTATATTTAAGGATGGCATTTGCGTGGATTGGCACTTGTCTTAGAAAGGCTCCAGAGAGTTAGGCAATCAGCCTCTGCTCCTCTGATCATACCAAAGCATACGAGAGAACTACAAATGCTAAGTTTCAATTTTACTACTGCATTTGTTACACTTAACTGTAGTTCACACCAACTGCTGGTTTTACTTATTTAAGAAAATATCTGTTCTGCTGTTTTATTCTGTTGCTATATTTAATTTAAGTAAACATGTGCTGCTTTTCACTCTGTTGCCTAGTTAATTTAAGAAAAAAAGTATTCTGCTTTTATTCTATTGTTCCGTTGCCCTTCTGTTAACTGCAGTATAGACTGGATTCAGACCAGCTGAATCCAGTTCTGTTTGAGGACTGAGCACTAAAAATCAGGACATCTTTTTTTTTAAACACCTTTATTGAATTACTACTTGTGACACAGGCACATTTGCATTCATATAAAAGTAATCAAACTATATTAACATAACAAACATTATATGTCACATATATTATATATCATATAACCTAAGCAACATTACATAAACTATTCAATTCCTGCCTTTTTAAACAAGAAACATATTTATTAAACCATCACTTACTACAGTTATATATTTATATAAACGAAAACAAACCACACTGACACAGTTCTAGTTGCAAGCATTTTATATCAGAAATCATACTGACACACTACCAGCTGTAAACATTATACACCACTTATAATCTACTCAATCTTTCTTACTCAAACATTACATAGCTCATTTAAGTTATGCTACCTTTTAAACCTCATTCCTCCTTATATATTGTTCCCACAATTCCAAGTCTTTCCCATTTAGTTTGCTCCTACTATTTCCTAAAGATCTCAATTCCAGTTGTTTTTTCTCTGTTACTATATTCACTACTTCCTGTATAGTTGGTTTAGATTTTGATTTCCATTTTCTAGTAATTCTTTTTTTGGCAGCCATCATTATCAGACACAGCAAGGCCTTACCATGTTTAGGCAATTTTGATTCTGTATCATAGCTCAGAAAAATCATCTTCTTCGTCAGACCAGTCTGCCCACCCAGCATCTCCGACAGTGCATCCCATAGGGAATCCTTAAAGTCCCAAAAATATGTTCCCAATTACCTCTTTCTTCCCTTTCATACCTCTTAACATTTGCTGTCTGCCTGAGGACAAAATTCTCTAGATTCTTTTTGGGGTATAAAAATATCTATGTAAACATTTCCAGGCAGAAAATCCTCAATCTTCTACATTTTTGTTGCATATTTGGGAGACATACATATATCTTCCCATTGTTTCTTTGTGAATTGCTTATCCAATCTCTCTTCCCAATCCTTTCTAACCTCCACTGATTGATTCTTAGAGTTATCATGCAAAATTTTATATGCTGTACTAATTATTCCTTTTTTAATGGCAGCTTCTGTTCTAGATTCTATTAAAAACTCTACCAGAGCTGATCTTTTGTTTAGGGCACCCCTATTCCTTTCTCTTTGCTTATAATCTGATATCAATCCCTGATATGGAAGGCAATCTTTAACCTGCAGTCCAATTAAATTCTTGGAATCTTCCCATTCTATCATCTTTCCCTGTATGGTTATTTGATCCCAATACCTTGGTTCCTTTGCCAGTTTTCTGCAATAAATTCCACCCCCTCTTGCCTAGTGTCTGCATCCCTAATTGCAGTCATCCCTATCTGCAGAATCTCCTTTCTCCATTCCTGTGTTGGTTTAGTTCTCAGAATACTTTCTGCTGTTTTATGGATATAATATTCTGTATGGTTATTGTTATTCTCCTTAAAAAATCCCAGTCTCTCCTTGTTTCTTGAACTTCCCCTGTTTCATCATCATCATCATCATCATCATCCCTTTCCACTTTGAATTAGTTTTCTGCTTCTGTTATGTATAGGAGTCTTAACTGTTTAGCTCTGAAATACCCCTTCAAATTGGGTAATCCCAATACATCCATTCTATTGGAAGAATCTGCTTAACCCCCTTGACACTTGATGTCTTCTCCTCCCAGATAAAGTCCTTCAGCTTTTTATTAATTGCTATCCACAACTTCCCCTCTGGTTGCTAAAAATATGCCTGACCTGTGTATAAGACTAAATGGACTAAAAATATTTTAACTGCTTGTATCTTACTATCCATATAACAAAGCTTTCATTTTCTCAGTTTTTGTATTATCTTTTGTTTAGTCTCTTCCAGCATATCCTGGTTCTAAATATAATGCAAATAATAAAGGGGAAAGAGAACAACCTTGTCTGGTCCCCCTGCTCAAGCAAAAATGATCAGAAAGGACACCAAACACTTTAATTTTCACCTCCAAGCCTTCATATATCCTCCTAATCAACCTTATAATTTTTTCAGGAAATGCAAATGCTTCCATTGCCCTGCTTATAAAGTTCCAACTTGCTCTGTCAAATGCTTTCCCTGCTTCAAGACCCACCAACAACAATGGAATTTTCTTATATTTTACTTCACTTTGGATTATCAGTGTTCTGTTAATGTTATGAAATATTTGTTTCCCCTCCATAAAACCACATTGATCCATATCTATATCTTCGTTTGGAGAAATCCCCCCCCCCACTCATGTAACCTCATGGCAGGAGTATACAGTAGGATTACTGGTTCAGGGCTCAGTTTCAGCTATTTTGTTGGTTCAAGGCTCAGTTTGAGCTTTTTCATTAGTTTCTTTGTATTAGCTGCTTTTCTCTTGTTTGGGTGTAGCTCACCATCATGCATAACTTCGCAGAGGGGGTAACTCTTGGCGGTTATAGATGCAAAAGCACCAGTAGATGTATTTTCTCTTAGAAGCAGTTGCTATCAAACAGAGCAGTTCTTAAACAGCTCTCAGCTGTTTAGTGAACCACCTAGCAGTGATTTTACCTCTTAGCAATCAACATCAGACCTTATAGATCTTCTTTTTTTATAGACCTCCTACTGTACACCCCATAGGTTAGTTCCCCTTAAAAAGCACCCTACCAGATACCCCCATCTTTTTCTCCTTATCTGTGGAGATACCATGTTCAAACCTTGCATTATGGACTGTCAGTTTCCCTCTGTTTCTCCTGCTAGCTAGGTAACTGCCTCATGTACAGTGACAACCCCTTACCCCTAAATCACTCGAGTACAATTTGTGAGAGATGCTCCTACACTAAGAATCTGGAATCACGGGTCTTTCACGGCCAGAACAGCAGCAATAAACAGGTTGTCAGCTCACACACCATGACTCTTACCATGACTCCTACTCATAATATGCACCCAACACATAAACCTTCATATGCGGAGGTACTCTCCAGAAACCAGCTTAAACACCAGACACCTCCAAAACACAAACATGCTACACCTAACACTACACCCAAAGCACCCAATACACATAAAAACACTAGAGCCAGTCTCTCACCAAATAAGCCCTTAAGGCAATGCACATCTCTTCCAAATGTTTTAGTTATAGGTGGCTGTACAGTGAGACATACAGGTAACAAGGAGAAGATTACGGTCAGCTGTCTGTCTACTGCAAGGATTGATTAGATCACACATGTATTTAATTCTCTCAACAACAAGTACAGTTATGAATCTGTCATAATTTATGTTGGTGTGAACGACTTGAGATGTACAGTACCTCTCTGGACTCTATGAAGAGAGACATGATTGAGCTCTTTAAATGTGTGACCCAGGCAGGTATGTCCCTAGATCTGAGCAGCATTTTACTCTCTCCTAGGATGATACCACAATATAACAAAAAATTATTGACTTCAATAATTGGCTTAGTTTCTGGTGTCATTCTAAGGGGATTCAGTTCCTGTCAGCCTAGGATGACATGGTGGATAGACCATGCTACTTTTCCAGAGATGGACTTGACCTGGCAACTCTAGGCTTTTGGTTGCTGGCTGAGGCACTTGCCTCCCCCATAATGTCTTTTTAGGTAAGGCCACAAAAACAACATTTCTGACATGAAAATATCAAACACAAAGAAACTAAGGTCATGCTGCTAAATGCTAGGAGTTTAAATCAGAAACTGCACTCTCTGGAAGTACTCCTTTTCCTGGAATATACTGATGTCTGGGCAGTCACAGAAACCTGGTTCAAGGCCGCAGAAAGTACCCCGGCCTTGCAAGGGTACAATGCTTTCCAGACTTTCAGACCACAAATTGAAGGTGTGAGAACCAAGGGAGGTGGAGTATCTGTCTTCATTAAAGATAATTCTATAGAGTTACTCCAAGTCCAAATTATCATGGATAAGACTCCCCTTCATGTCATCGTCAATTAGAGGTCCCCATTCATTAATTAAGAAGCCCATGCAGCTTATTTAGACCTAGTTGTGACGATTAAAGTACAACCTAACACCCTAGCCATGGGTGATTTCAAGTATCCCGCCATTAATTGGGAAACTTATACAAGCCTAAACTCACTCGCACAAAAAGTTCCTGGACTTTATTAACTCAAATGCCCTGGAACAAATAGTGTACCACCCTACAAGGGGTTCTAATATTCTAGACCCAGTCCTCACAATATGAGTGACCGATGCAATGCCTCAAGTGTAGGGCCAGCACTTGTTAAATATGACCATAAATCAGTCATTTTTGAAGTAGCAATAGCACCAAAACTCCCCAAAGAAGAAGTCAGGCTAAAAACTTCACCAAAGCTAACTATACCCTCCTAAGGGATGGTTTAATTGACTTGCAAGCTCATTCATGATGAGAAATGCTCTTAGTACTACATTATGTCAGGAAGGTAACATGCTGCGCTATCCCTGTCATGCTCCCTTGTTTAAGTCTTGACTTGAGAGTTACCATGACAACAGATGAGGAAAGATTTTGTGAAGTTAAGGGAAGAGCCTTGTATCTTTTTTTCCAGTGTTGCCGTTTAATTGTCTTGTGACCTTGCTTCCTATTTGAGAGAAGGACAGTTATAATTGAGCAGAAATGCATGGTTTATTTTGTTTGTGGTATGTTGGCTTGTGTCCAGACCATTTTCAGTTGATCATCAGTTGTGTTGCTGGAAAGCTTGGGAGTGGGGTGTGTGGGGAGGAATTGCTGGTTATTTACTGATACTATGAATTTTATTCAGTTATTCTCTGCAGCTTATATTGTTCAGTTTTTCTGTGTTGTGATGCCCCCCAATTAGATCTACATAAGCTGGAACACTTACATATTGTTTGACAGATATAGAAAGTGGGGCGTAGTAAAATGACAGGCTGGTAAGGAATACCAATTGCCTGTCCTGTGCCATATAAATTAATATAGAGCTACTTTGTTGGGTTGTTGTTTATGACATAAGCAAACTTGAGACTGTATAGCTATAACTGGGCCATATTAATGGGTTCACATTGGTGGCCTAATGGTTAAGGTGTTTGCCTTACAAACACATGGTACAGGGTTTGAATCTCACCGGGGATAATTGACTGGGCTTAAAATGGTTCACAAGGGCAGTTAGCCTAGTACTAATTTATGAACATTGTACATCACAGGTCTTGGTATATATCATATGCTATATCAAGGCATATGCATCATGCCTTGCGTGGATTTTTCAGTCCATGCCTTATCTTGAGCTCCGATACTTTTCCCAAAATTAAACATAAATTTGTGATCAGAGCTCATAAAAATGGGTGGGTTGCAAATGGGCAGACCTCTGTATAAATATTATTTACAGCAACACGATATGCATATAATTCTTTTTATTTATTTATTTATTTTTGATATGATTAAGGTAATCACACTTCTGTAGATTTTACAGAAAGCAGTCAAAGCAAATTTTTTTTTTTTTTTTTTAAGAATGTATAACAGCTGGCATAACAACTATTTTACAAAACACAATAGAACTAAATAGCATAGCCGGGGCTTGGCTTCCCAATCCATTAATACATAGTTTCCTCTGTAGAGTCACTGCTTTTGTGGAACCATTTTTATTTATGTAAAGCACTCCATTTCCATGTCTAACCTTTATGGGTGATTGATAACTTAAAGGAGTACTGCACCCACACACTCAAAAAACATGTTTAAAACATCATGGCATGATGTTTCCTACACTTTAACAGCACTCTGGGATTATTTACAGGATTTTAAATATTTTTATATGTAATTCCAGACTCTGACCACCTGGAGGCTGGCATACTGACCTGGTTTGGATAAATCAGGTTACCATCCAGTATCCCAGAAATCATTGTTTGGCTCAAAAATGTTACATCATGCAGGCCTCCGTTTGCCTAAAGTTCTTGTCATTTCATAGATGTTGCATGCATACAAAGTACTGAGTAAAACAGAACAGTGTAAGTAACATTCCCTGCTGCTGGATGACTACTTAAAACAGAAACAGTGCAAATGCCACAGAACACACTCAAAGTGCTGTTTACTGTTGCCTTTTTTTTCTAATTTAGTTTAAATGGCACTAATTTGTGAGACAATGAATTCCAGTCCATTTACTTCTCCCCTCCCCTCCCCCAAAACACTTAGCTTCCTAGCTGTCAAAATCCTGAGGGTAATTTGACCTGGTAATTCCACTGATTGGCAGATCTCCGCAGGGTGCTTGACTCATGTAATTTAATCTTTGCTCTAGCATTTCCTTTGTTAGAGGGGACATTTTTTTGCTGCACTATAGCCATGGCCTTACTTGACTGCAATCACATCCAGTAAGGTCTTGCACCAAGCAGCTAAAGAATAAAACATTTATACTATTAACCAGTTTAGATCTTTATTAATTTAAGTGTTAAGGTAACACTTCATGTTTCCACCTTGTTAAAAATTGAGATTTACATGTGCAAAGTGTGTTGGTATGCAGTGTTTGCCTTCATATGTTTTTACTCCACTGGTTGATTTGCAAAAAAAACCTTTTGCAGTGTCCCTGGATTTGTCTTTGTACATACAAACCACATTGCTATATTTTCCCCTTCCTTTTTCTTGTGTCCAGAAGTCACTTATAACAAAGTAAATTTTTTATTGATTTTTTTTTTAAAATAAAGGACATCAAGGTTAACTTACCTTGAATCAGATAATGGATGCCACTGCAAAGAATCACTGTTGAAATATTTGTGCATGGACAAAATCCCTTACTAAATCTATTTGCCAGCCTCCAGTTCAATTGGTGCTATGGCTTTAATATGCTGGTGTGTTTGCTCATGCCTTCCAAATATCTCCTCCATAACATACCAGTTTTGCAGTGTAGTAACCACCCGACATGCCCATACACCTTTAGCCATCAATATGCAGCTACTCCTGTTCATGTGAGTATGTGAATTCATTTTCAGACTTAAGGTGTGGAAGCTGCACTGAATAATTCTAGGTGCTTGTTCAGGTTTCACATGGTACTTGCTTAGAGCTACTCTCATGTTAAGCCACTATGAATATGTTGCACTGCCACCTCTGATACCAGGGTAATGTTTTAATCTTTCTATTCCTGCACTGCACACTAGCAGTATCTGGTGCAAATACAACAGAGAAGTATGCAAGCGATACACCACCTAAGCATCATTTGCTGTGCAGAATGTACAAGTATGCATACCACATTTCTGTGTTTCCAAACATAGGTGTTACTACACTACTACTGAATAAAATGAACAGCACTCAGGCTGGGGGAAAGACAAGGGAGCCATGACATCACAGAATGGGTGGGTCTTATTATTTTAGTTAGAATCAGATGACGGCTGTGGTGATGTCACTTTGGGGGAGGGAACTGATTAAAAAAAAAAAAGTACCTGCACTGCCTGACCTCGATGATGTCAGTAATTGGGTGACTCCAGCAAGCTTTATTCAAAAGTGAGAGAATAATTTTGTAAGTGAAACCATCACAATATGAGAAGGTAGGCTTCTGTTACAGAAGTAAGGGGAATTATAAAAATTGTAAATGCTTTATTGTTGTTGCTTTACAGAGGACAATGTAAATAGGGAGGAAAAGGGCCGTGAAGTTGAGGAATACATCAGAGAAGCCTGTTGTACTCCTTTAATGATTGGTTATGACTATTTGTATGAATCCAATCTAGGGTGCTGTCATTGCTATTATGTTTGTTGGTTCTAGTGGTGGATGTAATGGTTTGCTTGAAACCATGTAGGGTGATATGGGTAGTAGGCTGATCAGATGTGCAACTCCACCAGTTTATGTTAAAGTCCCCAAGAGTTATGGTTTCTTGTGGGTAGGTGGAGGATATCCAACTTAAGATAGCCTCTAAGGTGTTAATATTGTTGCCTGGGGGAAGGTAGATACAGATGATGTAAATGGATTTACATTTGTTGAGTTGAATTTTGGAGATGAGAATTTCGGCATTACTAGTCAGAGGAGGTTTAGAGTTTATGGCAGTAACTTGTAATTCAGATTTATATAAAATAGCTACTCCTCCTCCTTTCTTGTAGTTACGGTCCAGTCTGAGGATACTATAACCTGGGGGGATGACAGTTGTGTCTTGTATTGTTGGCTTTAGCCTTATTTCAGAGAGACAGAGGATGAGGGTATGTAGGTGGGCAACTTTATTATTAATGCTTCAGATATTGAGGTGAGCTATTAGGAGATAGTTAGGAGGTTTAGTGATCAGATGTGCATTAGTAGAGTTTTTTTGTGGAAGGCTGTGTGGTAGTTGTATGGTTTGGGCCAGGGTTTGGGTGTATGTCCCCATCAATTAGGGAGTGGACTTGTATAGACAGATTAAAAAGTAAAGCTTTACATATAAGGTTCAGAGGCTTTCTAGCTTTGGTGCTATGGTATGTGATATGAGTGAGTCTATGAAATTTGGCTGATAAATAGTTTGGAGGAAGGGATGTTTGATTTTAGCTATAAGAGATGATAAGTGCTGGTGTCAAGGTTTGTTTTGTGGGGATATGAAATTGATGGTGGTTAAAGTGTTCATAAAAAGGAAGACAATAGGGTACAGCTAAAAGAGGAAGTACTGATAGTAGAAGTAAGAGATAAAAGTGTGTGTGGGTAATGATAGGTGGCATAGTAGAAGAAATACGTAGGTTAGTATACAGGGATGGATGTAGCTGGATAATGAGTAGTAGGAAGTGGGTTGTAGCACTTTAAGGGGTTGATTGATGTAATTGATTGTAAGGATAGAGGGTGTGGTTAGTGTGTATAAATGTAGATGCACTGGGGGCAGGTGGGAATTGGGGGCAGGGTAGGGGAGTGGAGTGAGCCCACAGGGCGAACAGAGTGGGTAGAGCTACAGAAGGAGTGATTGCTTGTAGTGAGCGCTAGGAGAACAATCAGTGGAGAACTGAGGTTAAGGTAAGTAAAGGTGGAAAAGGGTAGAAGATGTTAGTCTTGATAGTAGGGATAGGGGGAGGGTAGCTGAGTTGGTACAGAGTAAGGTGATAGAGGAATGAAGTGGGACTATGACTTTATAAGCAAGGAGTGCTATATTCATGTATGATGTATATGTAGACAGAATGCTAGATCTAGGATAGGGTGCCACTTAGTGGCCAAAGGCTGTATAGCTACAATAGATTCCTTTAGGAGGTAGCTGGTCTTGGAAATAGAGGAGGGCCTAAGGGATACTAGGCACTTATAGTGGTGTAGGAGGGAAGGTGGTGTAAGAAGAGAAATCGGAAGATTATGGCTGTTGGTCTCCCTAGCAGGAACGTGTACTTTAAAACCTACAAATGTTTATACAGTGCAGCTTTTATTGACAGAAGTTATAAAACACATACTATCTTCCTTTTTATTGTCCTTGCGGGGCTATTTCTCAGGGTGAGATATGAATCACTTCCTTTGTTTAGGGTGAAGACGGCTGTTATGAGATGGGATGAGGTAGCTGGCCAACAGGACAGGGCAGTTCCACAATGTTAGTGCCTTATGAACAGTCCGGGCAATATCTTCCTTTTTATTGTCCTTGCGGGTGTTATTTCTCAGGGCGAGATATGAATCACTTCCTTAGTTTAGGGTGAAGACGGCTGTTATGAGATGGGATGAGGTAGCTGGCCAACAGGAAAGGACAGTTCCACAATGTTAGTGCCTTATGAACAGGCAGGGCAATATCTTCCTTTTTATTGTCCTTGCGGGGCTATTTCTCAGGGCGAGATATGAATCACTTCCTTAGTTTAGGGTGAAGACGGCTGTTATGAGATGGGATGAGGTAGCTGGCCAACAGGACAGGGCAGTTCCACAATGTTAGTGCCTTACGAACAGGCAAGGCAAACAAAGTGTGTACACCAAAGCTGGGGAAGCACAGCAGCCATGGGATAGACCTAGGTGTAAAAAAATTCTCTTTATGTTCAGTACAAGCAGGCCAAAATCTGTTCCCTGAAATTTGGACTTTTCTCACACTGACTAGATTCCTTTGGCTGAATGGATTTAATGGTATATTTGATAAAACAGATCAGTATCTATTTCATGAAGGGTAGTCTCTTCTTCCACTGCAGTGTTGTTTTTTTTTTTTTATGAACAAAGCATTCTCCTGACATGCTGTGATCATGAAGAACATTGATTAATTCACAGAAGTAAACTTAACTAATTCACAGAAGTAAGCTGAAGTCAATGCATTAATTGGCTTGCCCGATATTTATAAAACACAAGCTAAACTCTATCTCCTAGATGGCATTCTCTTTTCACACTACATGTTACACTAACTAGGGTAGAAAGGTTATTTGTTTATTTACTTGTTTTTTAAATACCTTTATTGAATTATCATTTGTGACATAGGCAAACTTTATATAAAAGTAATCAAACCATATTAACAAGTTCACATTTACAAACATTATACATCATATATATTATGCATCCATTAATCTGTGCAACATTACATAAATTATTCAATACCTGCCATTTCTTAAAATCATTTCCCTAAAACATTTTTCTGCATGCATTTCCATTTTGTCTATATAATTTACTCCTGCACTTCTCTTAAGATCCTGTCCTTTAATCGCTGTTACAATATTCACTACTTCAAGTATAGTAGGTTTAGATTTTGATTTCCATTTTCTAGTAATTGCTTTTTTTGGCAGCCATCAGTATTAAACTTAACAAGGTCTTACTCTATGTCTAGGCAGTTCAGATCCTATATCCTATCTAAAAAAAAAATATTTAGTTGCACTCATTTGCTCACCCAGCATTCGTGACAGAATATTTTGTAAGGAATTTTTTAAAATCTCCCAACTCATTACACTTACAAAACAAATATTCCCATTTAGGTTCATAGGTTCATAGGTTCATACTAGGCTATCTGCCCTAGGGCATTTATAAGCCTAGCCAGAGTGTGTATGGCTTTCACCACCCATTTTAAATTAATTTTGCTATGCCCTTTTTCGAGGTTCGTATACTGTGCCTCTGTCTAACAGTGACACAGAAGTGATACCCGGGGTAAACCTACGATCTCTCATCCACTCATCAAGATTCCTCTTGAAGAGAGTCAATGAGGGACTCTGCCTAACCTGGACTGGGATTTTATTCCAGAGTGAAGGGAGCCTCTGGGTTATGAATCTGTCCCTCCAGCATGTCCTATTTATTTCAGTGCTGAGGTTTAAGTCCTTCGAGCACGTAGCTAGATGGGATTTGGATTTTCTGAGGTGCAGCATGTCCATTAATTCCGGGTTGGACATGGCTTTATATGTCAGGCACAGATCGCCTCTGAGCAGGCGGTATGCCACTGAGTAGAGCTGGAGTTGCTTTAACCGGGCAGCATATGGCATCTGTTTGAGCCCCTTGATCCTCTTGGTGAGGTACTTTTGGGGTCTTTCCAGTTGCTGCAGGTGTCTGGTAAGGTACATCCCAAAAAGGGCATTGTACTCAATTATGGGCCTGATGAGGGATGAGTAAAGAGGCACGATAACCTCCCCTGATCTAGATGTGAATCCCTTCATGATTAGGTGGGCTATATAAAATGTTTTTCTAACCACTTTGGCCACGTGGTTGTCAAATGAGAGATTGCTATCAACTTGGGTCCCCAGGTCCCTAATTACTTCTACTGTACTTAATGGATTACCACCTATGTGGCAATTTGTGGGCACTTTGTTTTTGCCAAAGGGGATGACTATACACTTTTTGGCGTTTAGCTTGAGGCCATGGCTCTGGCACCAGTTGTCTGTTTCTATGAGGCCCTTTTGGAGGATGCTTGTGTCGGCTGGAGAGTCTATTATGGCGCCCAGTTTGCAGTCATCTGCAAACTTAGTCAGCCACAGTCCTTCCATGTTGGCCTGTACCTCCGAGAAATATATACCGAACAAGAGAGGTCCCAAGACTGAGCCTTGTGGGACGCCACTTGTAACTGGTTTGGAGTCTGACATGGCTCCAGCTATTCTAACCATGTGGGTTCTGTCCTTGAGCCAGTTTGCAACCCATCTAGTGACATAGGGGTTTATATTTAAACTGGTGAGCTTATCTATAATGCCCGAGTGGGGTATTGTATCGAAGGCTTTTACGAGGTCCAGGTAGGCTGTGTGGACCACCTTCCCCTTATCAATGGCCTTGGTGACTGTTTCAAAGAAATTGACCAGGTTTAAGAGGCAGGATCTGCCCTTAACAAAGCCGAACTGGGTAGGATCCAGTGTCTGTAGGTCCCCAATATCTTTATTTATAAGGTCCATGATGATCCTTTCCATAGCTTTGCAGACCAAGCTAGTGAGACTTATGGGGCGATAGTTTCCAGGATCCGCTGAGGCACCACCTTTGTGGAGAGGGACCACTGTTGCTGTACGCCACTCTTTGGGTACATATCCTATAGTAAGGCTGAGATTGAACAGTAGTTTTAGGTTTGGGTTTAGCTCTTGTTGGAGTTCATGTAGGACACAGCCCGGGACACCGTCTCGTCCCATTGATGCTGTGTTTCTTGCTTTGGAGAGGGCAGCTCTTACCTGAGCATCTGAGATGTCAGGGGGGCAGCACTCTGCTGGGATAGATATTAGCCCTTTTGGTGGGGAGGGGGGGAGAAGTTTGCGCTGAATCTGTCAGCTAGGATGTTGGCAATGTCTGTGGGTTCGGTGTATTTTTTGTCATTTTGGACTAATTCTGAGCATATCTGGGAATTCCCACCCAGGTTCCTAACATAATTAAAGAAAGCCTTGTGATTATCCTTAGTGTCCTGTGCAATTTTTCTCTCGAAGCTGGCCTTAGACGATTTTATGAGTGCCCGTAGTTTTTTGCTAATACTGATTAGAGATGCCTTCCCTTTTTGGGATTTTGCTCTGTCATGTAGTAGCTTCCTCCTTCTATTGTATAGTTTGTTTATGGCTGGGGTCCACCAGACAGGATTTACCTCTTTCTTCCATATCTCGTCTCCAACATTTGCCATATACCTGAGGAAAAATTATTTGGAGTCTGCTTGGGGTGTAAAAGTATCTATGCAAACACTTCCAGGCAAAAATCCTAAATCTTCTAGACTTTATTGCATATTTGTGTGACATACATATGTCCCATAATTGATTATTTGTGAATTGCATATCTAATATCTGTTCTCAACCTTTTCTGACATCTTCTGATTGATTCCTATAGTTATCATGCAATATTTTATATGTCCTACTAATTATCTTTTTTAACAGCAGCTTCTGTTCTAGATTCAATTAAAAACTCATCCAATGCAGGTCTTTCATTTAGGATTCCTCTATCAGTTTCTCATTGCTGTACTCTGATATCAATCTCTGATAGGGAAGGCATTCACTGGCCTGCAATCCAAATGTCTTCTTGGCCTCCTCAAATTCCATTCCTTTTCCTTCTCTAATGATTTGTTCCCAATACCTTGGTTCCTTTGTAAACTTCCTTCAATAAATTCTGGCCCCCTCTTGTCTATTCTCTGTACACTTCATAGCAGTCATCCCTATTGGCGGAATCTCCTTACTCCATTCTCGTGTTGCCTTAGTTCTTAGTATACTTTCTGCTACTTTATGAATACAATATTCTTTTTTTAATTTCCCCAAATCTTTTGGGTTCCTAATACTATGGCAGGAATGGACCCCATTCCTAAGTCAAAGTACGATTAAAGTTCACAAAATTAGTATTGTTTCAATCTTTGATGTCAGCCAAAAGTGCTCTTTGCAGCACCCGCAATGTGACCAGTAGTGACTCCTTCTGCACTGCCTAAGTTTTTCTGCCTATGCTGATATTTTTAGATTATTTGTGATAGTGCATGATAGATCCTGATCCATTATAATATTGCATATTGCTTTTATCATGTCTATCTTTCTGAGTATTTTTGTTCATCTGTTCCCTCTTCTATACTCCTCTAACAGTGCCACTTCTTGTCTTAACTGCTTTATAGTTTTCTCTGTTTGATACTTCCATGAGGATATTTGATTTCTCCCCTTCCTTTCCCTTACTACTCTGTATTCTTGTGGTAGAATTTATCTGTTATTAATTTAGCTGCACAGTAATATATCCTGTTTGCTTTTGTTATATCGCATGGATCTCTATGGAGAGTTCTAATTACTGTGTTCATTTGTTTTTTTCAAACGTCTGACTTTTTGGGTTTTATTGACCATCTTCAGTCTATTTCTTTCATTGATCTTAATATATCTATCTGTATTAAAAGAAGCAACTCTTCTCTTAGCTCATTTTCTTCTAAAAGAAGGACACATTTTTGTTCTCTATTTTTTGTGGGAATTATGTAGAAAGTTCTGTTGCATCTTCCTGTGACACTTTCTCTTCAATTTCATTCTGTGTCATCCGTTACTGTGTCATATGGGGACTCACTGGCTTATCACTCCTCAACAATGACTGCTCCAGAGTTGTCAAGGTTTCCTGTTCCTTCCCTTGCTGTCCAGCTTCAAGTGAATGTTTATACTGGTTTCCTATGGAATGCTCCAAAATATCTTCATATGGCAACTGACCGGTTGCTTCCCGTTCCGCTGGTTTCTCCTTAATTTGGATGTTTATTGCTCTATCCTGCTGTGGGGCTTTCTGAGTTAGATTTTCTACAATGAATCCTTTACTTTGCAGGGACTCCATAACCTCAGTTTCTAGTTCTAAAACTTCTCCATTGCTAATCTTCTTTTCTACTTTTCCTCTTTGTCTTCTTATTTTTTGTATTGTAAAGTGTTCTATGTCTGGATTCCTTTGCCTATATTTCTCTCCGGGTCTCTTTGGTGCTGCTCTTTTTGTATTAATTAGTTTTGCTTTCTCCTTTGCATAAATGTTACACCACATTAAATCTCTTTTTTTCTTTCCCATGTCCATATTTCTTCTTCAGATGTCTCCTTACCTTCCTGTTTCTTCTTACTTTAGGGACTCATTCCATCATGCTGTGATATAACCTGCGTTAGACCGTCCACACCAAATTCTTCACTTTGCAGGCATTCCATAACTTCAGCTTCTATTTTTTTCATAGGGTCATAGGTTCATAGGTAGATATTTGGCTATCAGCCCAAGGGCCTAAGTAAGCCTAGCCAACAAGGTTCCCTGGCTTACGCACCCAAGAAAGTTAAATTCCTGTGCCCCTGTCGAGCAGAGCCACAGAAGTGATCCCCGGGGTGTATTTCATATTTTCCATCCACTCATCAAGATTTTTCTTGAAGAGTGCTAATGAGGAACTTTGCCTGACATAGATGGGTAGCTTGTTCCAGATTATGGGAAGTCTCTGGGACAGGAATCTATGCCTCCAGCATGTCCTGTTTATTCTGGTGACAAGGTTTAGGTCCCTAGAGTGTGTAGCTCAGAGGGATTGGGATTTCTTTAGGTGTAGCATGTCCAACAGTTCTGGGTTTGAGATAGCTTTATATGTTAGGCAGAGATCTCCTCAGAGTAGGTGATATGCTACAGAGTAAAGTTGGAGGTTTTTAGATGGTCAGTATAGGGCATCTGTTTGAGGCCAGTAATCCTTTTTGTAAGGTACTTCTGTGGCCTTTCCAGCTGCTGCAGATGTCTTGTGAGGTATATTCCAAAAGGGGCATTATACTCTTTAATGGGTCTAATGAGTGCCGAGTAGAGCAGAACAATTATCTCTTTTTTCCTGGATGAGAACACTTTTGTGATGAGGTGTGCCACATGGAAGATTTCCTAACTACTGTGGTGATGTGATTATCAAAGGAGAGACTACTGTCCACCTGGGTCCCAAGGTCTCTTATCACACATTCGGCATTAAGTAGACTGCTGTCTATGTGGTAGTTCATGGGTACAGAGTTTTTACCAAAGGGGATGACAATGCACTTTTTGGCATTGAGCTTGAGGCCATGCCTCTGACACCAGGCATCTTTCTCAGTAAGGCCCTTCTGTAGGATGCCCACATCATTTGGGGACTCAACTATGGCTCCTAGTTTGCAGTCATCTGCGAACTTCGTTAGCCAGATGCCTTCTGTGTTAGCCTGTACTTCAGAGAAGTAGATACCAAACAGGAGAGGTCCCAGGACTGAACCCTGTGATATTCCACTTGTCACTGGTTTGAAATCAGATTTGGATTCTGCAACTTTTACAGTGTGGGTTCTGTCAGTGAGCCAGTTGGCAATCCATCTTGTGATGTAGGGATTTATACCTAGCTTAGTGAGTTTAGCTATAATTCCAGAATGGGGGATTATGTCGAAAACCTTGGCAAAGTCAAGATAGGCTGTGTGAACCACCTTACCCTCGTCTACGGCTTTGGTGACTGCCTCAAAGAAGTTGATCAGGTTCAGAAGGCATGATCTGCCTTTCACAAACCCGAACTGGGAGCGGTCCAGAGTTTGGAGGTTACCAGTGTCTTTGTTTATGAGTTCCATGATGATACGTTCCATAGCCTTGCAGACCAGGCTTGTCAGGCTAATAGGGCGATAGTTCCCAGGATCAGTGGTGGCTCCCCCTTTGTGGAGTGGGACAACTGTTGCTGTGTGCCATTCAGTGGGAACAAAGGCTGACGTTAGACTATGATTGAACATGGTGCTTAGGTGGGGAGCCAGTTCCTTCTGAAGTTCGTGTAAAACGCAGCCTGGGATGTTGTCCGGTCCCATGGATGCTGTGTTTTTGGTTTTAGAGAGTGCAGCTTTTACCTGCGTAGATGTGATTACAGGGACTCTGCATTCTTCCTGTATAGATATAGGCCCTTTAGAGGGTGACAGGGGTAAAGTTAGCACTGAACCTATCTGCCAGGATGTTGGCAATATCAGTTGGTTCTGTAATTTTTGTGCCATTGTTCTGTAACTCAGAGCAGATCTGGGTGTTTCCATTGAGATTCTTGACATAGCTATAGAATGCTTTGTGGTTGCCCTTAGAATCAGTGGTGATTTTGTTTTTGTAGCTAGCTTTGGAGGATCTTATAAGGGATCTCAGCTTCTTACTGAGGCTGACCAAGGAGCTCCTCCACTCATGGGATTTTACTCTCCTTCGCAGCAGTTTCTTCCTTCTGTTGTAGAGTTTGTTTATGGCAGGGGACCACCAGAATGGCTTCCTTTTTTTGGAGGATAGTGTCTTGGTTCTGTTTGGGCTAGCATGATCCATACACTCGTGAAAGTGCTTATAGAGTGCATTTGTGTAGGATTCAGCAGTCATAACTGTACTGTCCATCTGCATGGGCGTCATGAGGTTTGCCACTTCTGTCTTAAGAAGCATGAAGTTGGCTTTGGAGAATTTTTTTACCGTGGTTTCTTTAATGCTGGGTGGGGGCGGGATGTGGATATCTAGGGTGATTAGCTTATGGTCGGATTTGGCCAACGAGGAGTTGACTTCAGGTGTGGAACACCGGTCACTCATGTAGGTAATGACTAGGTCTAGGATATTGTTGCTCCTGCTTTACTAATCTTCTTTTCTGCATTCCCACTTTGTGATATTATTTTCTTTATTATGAAATTTCCATATCCAGATACATTTGCTTGTATTTCTCTTTGAATATCTTTGGGGCTGCCATTTTTGTATTGATTAATTTGGCTTTCAACTTTGCATGAATATTGCACCATATCAAATCTCTCTCTTTCTTTCCCAAGTCCATATTTCTTTTTTATACTTTTCAAAAATCTTTAGGTTTTGTTGTTTATATTTTCACATTTCCTCAGATGCTTCGTTTTCCAAACAGATCAAAGTGTCTTGGTTTAAATAATGTTTTTCACAAATCTTGCGTTAATGAACACACATTTTTATTTGAGGCTTCTGACAGTTTTTCTTGTTGAAGTATTTTTTTTTCCTCTAATTTCTCTCAATCTTTTTGTATATCTTGTATCTGGAAATTCTGGACTTTTTGAATTATAGTAACAATACATAATTTCTTTCTTATCCTCAATAGTTCACTCTATCATCTTTATCAGTTTTTGTGATTTTTTCCAGTCCTGGCACCAGTGCGTCTACCAGGATTGGGTACTTTTTTATCCTGGGTCTTGTGCACCGAGCTATCTTTTTTTAATTTTTGACCTAGTTCTGTCTATGATATATGCTATATAAAATACAGTCTATATATCAGTGCTGTCTTGGTGAGATTTTGTGAAAAAACAGGGTCCACCTCGTGACAGTATTCACCAAGACTTGAGGATGAGTTCAGTTTCAGCAATCCTACTCTTCTCTGCTTGCCGACTTATCATCTCTCCATTCATACCCCAATATTCTGTATGACTGTTGTTATTCTCCTTAAGGATCTGCATCCGGAATCTCATTCTTTCCTTACTTCAGGAATAACTCCCTTTCCACTTTGAACTGTAACTTTCTGTCTGTGTTATGAAGAATATCCTCAATTGTGTAGCTCTAAAATATCCCTTCAAATCAGGTAATCCTAAATCTCCTTGTTCTGTTTGATTAACTCTTCCCACTTGACTCTTGCCCTCTTCCCCTCTCAAATAAAATCCTTCAGCTCTTTGTTTATTATTGCTCACAACTTCTCTGGTTGATAAAAATATGCCCGACCTGTGTATAAAACTAAAAGGGCTAAAAACATTTTTACTGCTTCTGTTTTGCTATCCATAACCAGACATGAGCTTTCATTTTCTCAGTTTTTGTATCATCCTTTGTTTGGTCTCTTCCCGCATATCCTTAGCTATTATTTATTTATGTTGTTGATCAAGTAGGTGGGCTGATCTAACCAGGTTATAATTCAGGTTATAGTCCAGGTGCTGAAAGGGTAGGGCATTTGTATGACCTAAAAGGTCATTGTTTTTCACACAAGCAGCATATTTTATGTAAATAGTAATGGATGAGTTCTTTCAAGCAAATAGAAGACAGTTTTTTTTTTCAAAATGGAGTGAGGAATTTATCTTCCTATACCTTTTTATCACTGTAATGAGTGCAACCTACTTTTATAAAGCAGGGTGTCTTCCTTTGACAGGAAGAACTAAGTTTTTTCCACTAAAAAAAATCTAGTGTCTCTCTTTCTTGAGAAATGGACCTTCCTCCCACTGTATTTTTTGAGACTAGGTTAGACTCTGTTGGCTTATAAGACATCCTTAGTGTGCTTGATAAAATCAAAGTAAAATGCGTTTTGTCAAGGAGAATAATTTTTCCTGGAACTATTTCAGCTTCTTTTGTAGCCCACTGTATTCCCCTACCTTTGAAGTGACTACTGTGAATCTTTATTATTCTCTAAAATAGTCTGTCTTATATTTACTACTGATTGCAGTCCTTCCAGCAACTGAAAAGTTGCATACTGATAATGTGGAACCCAGTTTCAGATTCCCAGAATGCAGTTGTTTTGTCACTGGAGTCTAGTATATTTAATATGCTTTCTGGTAAAGAAAAGGCTAGGTCAGATTTATTTTTTGCAGGATGTGTGTGTGTGTGTGTGTGTGTGTGTGTGTGTGTGTGTGTGTGTGTGTGTGTGTCTGTGTGTGTGTGTCCACTTCTTAATTTCAAAATGTCACAGTCTCAAAATTCATAAAATCGAGGCCACAATCCCGAGGTTGTGAAATCTCGAAATTAAGAAATGAACTAAGAAAAAAAAGAAAACATGTAAAAGCATGTTTTTACAGGGGGTGAAGCCCCCCTGCACCCCATGCAACTTAAATATACTTAACTCCGAGATCGCCCTAGAGTGAAGAGGATGGTAATAGACATCGCTATACAGTGCAGAATGGGAATATTACCGTTCTCTTCACTGTAGCTCGATCTTGTTCATCTGTGCATAAAATATTCCAGTTCTTGCTAAAGATATTTTGCAACAACCTGATGTTACTAGAATATGTCACAGGAATTCTCATGTAATTATTTTGAGGGTGACTCTTCACACTGCTATTGTTAGTTTCAGACAAGTACGTTCTACCTTCCTTTTCTCTTAAAGTAATAGTACTGGAGATTATAGGCTGGATTTCCTTCTCAGTATAACCTCTCTTAATAAACTTCTCTTCCAAGCAGGTAAGCTCTTTTTTAAAATGATTATCATCTGCTGTCAGTCTAGAGACCCTTAATGGCTGACCTTTCATGACATTCTTAAAAACATGCTGGGGGTGCATACTGTGCCTGTGGACGTATGTGTTTCTATAACACTCTTTCCTAAATATCTCTGTTTGAAACTCCCCAGTCTCTTTTTCTTAAAATTCTCACATCTAAGAAATCAATAAATTTACAAGAGCTATTAGCTATAAATCTAAGAAAGTGTGTACTTTGGTTACATCTAAGAATAACTCAAATGCTGAAATTTCTCCTTCCCATAACAAAAAAGGTCATCCACAAACCTTCGATAAAAAACTATGTTAGCATGTAGGTCCTCCCTTAGGATGTTGTGTTTCTCCCATACAGCCACTACAAGGTTGGCGTAGCTATTGGCACAAGAAGTGCCCTTAGCCACGCCATCCAATTGTCTAAATATGTACTGCTCAAACATAAAGATGTTGTTTTCCAAAACAATCTCTGCCAAGTAGCATAAAAAGTCTGTAACTTTTATGTCATAGGTACCATCTTCCATCAAGTACTGTTTTACAAATTCTAAACCTGATCCCTTCGGAATGACAGTAAATAATGATTTCACATCCATTCTTACCATCAAACATGTATCAGTTGGTGGATTACTATTTACATTGTTTACAAGTCCTTTAGAAAATGTTGAGTATCTTTCAGAATGTGAGGGTTTTGGCCAGTATAGGTTTTAAATGCTGGTCTACATAAATGGAGAAGGGCTCCGTACTCCATCCACGTCCTGCTACAATAGGTCTCAGTGGGGGACTCTGAGAATGTTTATGAATTTTAGGCAATCCTTGTATCAAAGGTATTGTAGGATCCTCCGCAACGAAATACTTATATAAATCATTATTAATTAAATGGCATTGCAAGCACTCAAATAAGGCATTAGATATCTTAATATTACACTGCATTGCATCTCTATAAAAGTGATAGTCCATAATTACTATAGGTCCCCCTTTATCAGCTGGCCTAATGGAAATGGTTTGATCATGACGTAACGTTTCTATAGCCTCCCTTTCCCCTCTAGTCAAATTAGTAAAACATCTTTTGTTAGCATTGTTATCATACAAATAATAAATATCTTTTATGCATACTTTTTCAAAGTTTTCAACAACTCCATTGGTAATAGACACATAATTGCTCTTCTTTCTAAAAATTCTCATGTCCCCATTTATACCATTACTGTCACAAAACTGTAATTTCAACATTAAATTTCTGATAAAGGATTTTAATTCAATAATGTTGTCAGAGTCATTCTGCTAGCTGGTATGAATGTCATACCTTTATTTAGGACACTGATTTCATCTCTTGTCAAGGTACATTTGGAAATACTCCAGACTAATGACTATTGTCTCTGCCACATCTTTTTGAGTGTCAAGGTATTCTCTTCTTCCATAGAGGCCTTCCATTTCAAACGGCCTCTGCTCTGTGACCATTCCTGAAAATGTGTCGTGTGTATGGGGTAAGGTGCAGTTAAATTATTACTCCCATGCGTATTGTTTGAAAAAGTATTGTAACTGCAACCAGCTTCAGTAGGAAAGCTACTTTCATTCCTGCGTGCTCCCCTGTTAGTGAAGATACAGGAGGCGTAGATTTGTTCATAGAAGCTGCATGCATGTTCTGTGCAGATGACGATATTTCCTGGATCTCTGTACCAACAGCAGCAGTGTGATTCTCAGTTCTTAAGGTGGGATTGGCTGTTACATCATTGACATGAAAGTTTCCTGTAGATATATTGGTGGGACCACAATCTAGATGAGAAGTAATACATACATATGTTGATATGTACATGTTTTTTGGAGTTTTTATGTTTTACAATATGGTTTGTGAGCGCTTAATTGATTCTGTACGGTTACTGGATGCTGGATATTTAAATAACAGGAAATGCAATGTATCCATGTCTGATGAAGCAGCTCTTGGGCTGCGTAAGTGTTCACTTTTGTTTTATACTGCTGAATTAAATTTTGCATGATTTTATTTGCTGTGGTCTGGTGCCTCCTTCTGCTTTGGATTAAATAACAATATATAACACTACATTTTGTTGGTGATTCACAGTATGGTTTTTATTAGGTGTCTGAACTCTGAGGAACTCTAGTGAATGTTAGATCTTGTACACAGAGAAGTTTCCTCATTATTTGTTGTTGGACCCATTATATTGACATACTGGGTTTGTGAGACTTCGATGGACACCACTGAGACTGTTTTTTATATTTTTTTTCTACAACCTCTGGTCCAGTGACAACCTGAACAAAGTAGTAGTAGTAGTAGTAGTAGTAGTAGTAGTAGTGGTGGTGGTGGTAGTAGTAGTAGTAGTAGTAGTAGTGGTGGTGGTGGTAGTAGTAGTAGTAGTAGTAGTAGTAGGTGGTGGTGGTGGTGGTGAGTGGTGGTGGTGGTGGTGGTGTAGTAGTAGTAGTGTGGTGGAGTGGTGTGGTAGTAGTGGTAGTGGTGGTGTGGTGGTAGTAGTAGTGGTAGTAGTAGTGGTGGTGGTGTGGTAGTGAGTGGTGGTGGTGTAGTGAGTAGTGGTGGTGGTGGTGGTGGTGGTAGTAGTGGTAGCAGTGGTGAGTGAGTAGTGGTGTAGGTGGTGGTGTGGGTGGTGGTGGTGGTGGTAGTAGTGGTGTAGGTGGTGGTGGTGGTGGTGGTGGTGGTGGTGGTGGTAGTGGTGGTGGTGGTGGTGGTAGTGGTGGTGGTGGTGGTGGTGGTAGTGTGGTGGGGTGGTGTAGTGGTGGTGGCGTGTGGTGGTGGTGGTGGTGAGGTTAGTAGGTGGAGTAGAGTGAGTGGTGGTGGTGTGGTAATTGTGGTGTGGTGGTTGGTGAGTGGTGGTGGTGGTGGTGTGTGGTGGTGTAGGTAGAGTGGTGGTGGATGAGTGTGGTGGTGGTAGTGGTGGTGTGGTGGTGTGTAGTGGTGGTGGTGGTGGTGGTGGTGGTAGTGTGGTGGTTGGTGGTGTGGGTGGTGGTGGGTGGGTTGGTTGGGTAGGTGTGAGTGGTGGTGTGTAGGGTGGTGGTGGGTGGTGGTGGTGGTGGAGTTGGTGGTAGTGGTGGTGGTGGTTGGTGGTGGTGGTGGTGTGGTAGGTAGTGAGTTGGTTGGATTGGTGAGGTGTAGTGAGTGGTGATTAGTGGTGGTGAGTGGTGGGTAGTAGTAGTGAGTGAGTGGTGGTGGTGGTGGTGGTGGGTAGTGAGTAGTGAGTGTGGTGTAGTGTGGTGGTGGTGGTGGTGTGTGAGTGGTGAGTGGTAGTGGTAGTAGTAGGTGGTGGTGTGGTGTGGTGGTGAGTAGTAGTAGTGGTAATAGTAACAAAACACAACAACAACAATAATGACTGAAAATTTATTATTTTTCAAAGAAAAAAGAAGAAATTGATTATTTCCAAGGCTTAATGTTCAAGGGTGATGACACAGTAGTTACTACAAAACTGAGTAGTATAGGCTTGATAATAGAATGCTTGTGGGGGCACATAAATCACATCTGGAATGAATGCCTTCTTCCCAACCCAATCACCCCCCCTCCAAAAATTGTGATTTTTATTATACCAGCATCATGTTAAACTGGGATGAAAGTGAATGGGCAAATGAACACAGCTGTATATTTCAAGTTGCTGCTCTCATACATATATGCAACATGTCCCCTCAGTCTAACCCCAAAAGGCACACCTTCCTTGTACCCCTCTGAAGTCAAACTAGGATAACACAAAACAGTGAACGGCCATATAAGCAATTTCTTTCCCTAGGAATTAAATTGCTTGGCCACCTCTGTTACTTTGCCATTTTCCCCACTGTAGTGCAATCTCAGAGTTGGTATATTTAGTCAGGAGGAGATGGGGGGCACAGCCCACCTCACATTGGAGGTGTGCAGGGTGGAGCCCCCCACTTTGTATTGTTTTAGTGATGTGTTTTTTTTGTTTAGGGTAAGTGATTATGAGTTACATGCTCATTCTCTGTTTTGTGTTTTTGTGGTTTATGGGTCAATGAAGAGGCATTTGATGAAACGCCTCTTCGAGTGTCTAATATAGACCCTCCTATCAAATGACCACAGTAGCCCTAGCTGCAATGCAAACTATAGCAATCTCTGTGCCCATCTCTGAGTAGGGACAGTTTTAGACTAGGTAGGTTCTATGGCTGAGGACACTACTAAGACACTTATTCAGCCACGAATGATGATCCCCCAAACATCTGAGGTTCTAGATATTCTGTGATGCCTTTTATGCCTTATTATTTCACTATCCAGGAAATTTATGTATGCTCTCAATAATATTATTTTTACACACACACACACACACACACACACACACACACACACATACACACACACACACACACACACACACACACACACACACACACACACACACACGCACACACACACACAAATTGTTACTGCCTCTGAAAAGCTAAACTTGTCCCTAGATAGACAAACCCACATGCGCGCACACACACACACACACACACACACACACACACACACACACACACACACACACACACACACACACACATGCACAAAACATGCTTTCTCCACAAACTTAAAGTTCATCAGTTTATCTATGGTATGTCTTTGGAGTGTTGGAGAAAACAACAGCACCTAAATAAAACTCACACAGAGACAGGGTGGGGATGCAGATGGATCCACACACAAGATCCATCCACAAGACAGACAACAGGAGTGAAGAACACAACACTGAAGGAAAATACCTACCCACTGATGTGTCCTTTTTCATGTTCCCCTGCCCCAACCACCAACAAAACACCTTAGTTAAAAGAGAATACTGATGTGTGGCAGTAATGCAAAGGAGAAGAAGTTATGGCCAACTTGTTGCTCTTGTATATACTTGTATACACCAATCCCCCACACAAAAACACATATTCACAAGCATAAGCCACAGCAATGATTATTTTTACAATGCATTTGAATCCATCTATCCAAAGCCCTTTTTTTCACATTATTTTGCGCATGATATTGGGGTATCACATCAACAGTGACAATCATTAAGAGCCAATGTTCACACTGCCGGGTGGCTAGCCCTGCTGCAGTTGGTCTTGGATACCATACACACACATGCTCACATCTACAGCCAGTTTAGAGTGCCCAATCCACCTATTGCATGTCTTTGGAATGTGAAAGGAAACAGGAGCACAACGGAGGAAAAACATACAAACACAGAGAGGAGGTGTCGACTCTGCACACTCAAGCCAACTATCAAACTTGAATGCAGATAGGAAATCCAAATGAAACAGTAAGCATTTTAGCAAACATACTTCAGAAATGTATTGGCTCTCAGAATGATTCAAAATATCTTTCCAGTATTCACCATTACTGGATTTCCTGATAGAGATCCTGATTTCCTGACTGTAAGAAAAAAGGTTGTTATCAGACTGAAAATAAGTAAAACATCAATAATTGAAATGATAACTGTAAGCAGAGGAAATACAATAATTTTATTAACTATATTGCTGGCAAATCATAGTAACTGATGTCACTAAATAATGACAGCACATTTATACAGTTATTTTTTATTACTATATTTTTGGCAGACCATTGGTGATTGATGATTTATGTCATTAAATAATGACTAAAATTTGAGTTACAGATTTCATTTCCATCAGAAAATGTATTCTAATATGCCATATCAGTTATTTGATCAACTTTCAAAGTTCATAAGTAATTCTTAAAACTTGTTCATTATTTTTGTTTTTATTTTTGTTCACATTTGTTGTGTGGGGTCCGATTGGAGAGATGATGAGGGGTCCAAATGGAGAGATGATAAAATCAGCAAGGAAAGGAGAGTAGTATAGCTGGAATTGAATTCATCCTGTAGTCTTGGTGAGTACTGTCATGAGGCAGACCCTTTGTTTACAACATCTCATATATAGACTATATTTTCTAAAGCATATATCATGGACAGAAGTAGGTTAAAAATAAAAAAGACAGCTGGGTGCACAAGTCCCAGTCTGGTGCCCCACACTGATGCCAGGATTGGAAAAAATGACAGTGTAGAACCCTCAAGACATGGAAACATTCCTACAATTGGGTTAGACCAGGCTTAGGGGGAGGATGGTCCCCCTGTTGTAGAAGGAAGTAGTAGTCCACAAAAACTGACAGGCCAAAAAACAAGCCACAAAGATGATAGAGTGGACTATTGGGTATGAAAAAGAAATCATGTATTGTTACTATTATGCAAGAAGCCCAGAATTTCCAGATAGAAGATGTCCAAAAAGATTAAAGACTTCTCATTTTCTTTTTGTGGATGACTTAAAAATGTATAGTATAGTTCATCAGATGAGGCACTAAAAGCACAATTGCAACTGCAAGTGATCAAAACGTTCTCAGATGACAGAATATAATTTGGTCTTGATAAATGTGCAAAAGCAACCTATACAGCAAGAAAGTTGCAACACCAAGAACATTACAGTCTGGGACAAGAATGTGATATAAAAGAACTTCAGCAAGAGGGAGTGTATAAATATTTGGGAATTGATGAAAGATCAACAATAAAATGAGAACAAATGCAAATAAAACTTAGGGATATTTTAGAAGACTAAAATTAATACTGAAAAAAGCCCTGACATCTAGGAACAAAGTCCAGGCTATAAACCAATTTGGTCTTCGAGTTCTAACTTACAGTTTTGAGGTGATTGACTAGCCCCAAAAGGTACTGGATCAGTTGAACATGAAAAATAGGAAAAACAGTTCATTCTTATCAAATGATTTATAAAAATCAGTGTATACCAAGATTATACATTCCCAATTCCGAAGGAGGGATGAGCCTCCTCAAAATTTATTACATGCGTAGATCTGCAATTGTAGGACTGTATACACATTTGCTGACCTTACAAGACACAAACATAATGAAAGTTTTAAAACATGAGGAGAACAAGTCTAAGATGACTTCCCTGCTTAGTTTAGCAGAAGCATATCAGTGTCAAGTGGGAATGGAACTCAAACCAGTAGGTAAAAATCAGGCAGCAACTGAATGCGCCAAAAACATAAGAAAGAATATAAGGTGAAGGATCAGATGTGAAGGCAAGACATGTGGAAAATGCAAAAACACAGTTGCAAGTGTAGAAAACTCCTAGAACAACCTCATGTCGATCAGGATCTAGCTCAAGAATGGTTAAGGAGAGGTGAATTTAAACCAAAAGTTGAAAGGTTAATATTGACAGCCCAGTATAGTGACATACATACAAAGTCCATTGAATATTTTGGAAAAACTTACAAATGTAGGTTTTGTAAAACAGAATTGGAAACAGTTACACATCTTGTTGCTGGGTGGGATACACTAATGCCAGAAAGCCTGTATACTGAAAGGCTTAATAATGCGGCAAGACTGTTGCCTTGGGGATTGTGCAAACTTTATAATATTGCAGTAGCTGAGAGGCACTGGAAACATAAGCCACAAAGCATCATAGAAAATGATGAGGTTTATATCATATGGGATCACCCATTACCAACAGTGAAGAAAAACAGATGCTAGAAAACCAGATATAATAGTCCATGAAAAGAAGAGAAAAGTAGCATTGATCAGTGAAATCGCTACACCAAGTGATTACAGTATCTTATGTACAAACACAAAGTCGTAAAATACCAGGATTTGCTGGGAGAATGAGGGCAATGTGGAAGAAGGATACCCAGACAGTTCCAATAGTAGTAATAGCAATGGGTCTGATAAAAAAAGTTTCCAGTTGTATTTAGATATGTTACCGATACATGTATCTCTGTATGAATTGCAGAAGCAGTCAGTTCTAGGCACATCTCAGGTGCTGCAATGCACTTTTGACAAACATCAAAGATTGAAACAATACTAATTTCATGAACTTTAATCATACTTTGACATAGGAATGGGGTCCATTCCTGTCATGGGTGGAGAAATTAAAATAGAGAGGTCATGTAAGCCATTAAACTATATCTTTCAGATGTGTTTAAGAACTGCATTTTCAGATCTCTTAAATGAAATCTCAATGTCATTGTTGGTTCTACTGTGAAACGCCTTTCCTGAAAGTCAGTGTTCCAAAAGGATTACAAAAAATGTCCAAAATCCAATTGTCTTTTTTTTTTTTTTTTTGCAGATAGGGAAAGCCTCCAAAACACTCCAATGTGGGCTGCAAGCCTCCAAAACCCCACATTTATATTTACCAAATCCATAGTCACCCCAACTTGAAGAAGGAACAGATATCTCTAAAGAATTTAATCATTGTGGGTGCACAATTAGAAATCACTCCACAATGATTTCCAGTAGGTGGCGGTAGCCTTAGCAATTGTGAGGCCTCATTTGACCATTATGGTGGAACCATTCAGCTAAACCTCCCACCTACTACCCCAAACCCCCTCCAATTGTGGCCTTCATGGAAATAAGACTATTTCAGATTAGGTATCGAGAATATATGCTACTTTTCTATATATTAAAAATAAAACAATATGTTTATTTATTAGCTTATATTTTGCCATAAGACATGTTAAAGCTATTGTAAACTACTGGATTCCCGGATTAACCCCAGATCCAATATCTCCTGTAGTTCCTTTCTGTCTCTGCTTTACTTACTGAGGGACATTATAAG